>NC_081560.1:178354677-178379892 GCF_022355385.1 Mustela nigripes | reverse complement strand
TTTTAAAGTAGGCTCCAGTGCAGGGCTTGAACTCATGACCCTGAGATCAAGACTTGAACTGACATCAAGAGTCGGATGCTTAACCGACTGAGCCACCCTGGTACCCATGTTTCTCAAATTTTAATCACTCAAGTAATAATGATAGTTATGATCATGGTAACTAACATTTATTTTGTTCTTGTTAAATACCAAAGACTGTTCAAATGCTTTACAAGTGTTATGTTAATCCCTGATGCATTATTTGATATTGTGTATAACTTACTCAGTCCTCATAACAGTGCTGTAATACAGGAATTGTTAGTATTCCCATTTTAGGAATGGGGCTTTTTTTTGGGCCAATGAATACTGTATTATTGAATTTCATCCTTTTCCTAAAAAAATATGTTTTTAAGAGAAACCCGATTTTCCTACTATAAACAAAAAACTACATTACCTGTCTTAAGAAGGAGAAAACTATTTTTAAAATCTGCTGAAATAACTATTTGCCCAGGTACCTTCAAAAATCATCTTCTGTACCACCAGCAGACAGCCAGGCATGTTTAGTGAAATGGAAGGGATCCCTCCAGGGTGGAAGAAAGCCATTTTGCATTTTTGAATTTGAGCTTGAACTGTGCTCCATAGAGACCTGCTTTAAAAAATGTTTGCATTTAATTGCTTTTCTTTATCTAGCTTCTAAGACAGATGCTTTGCTCATAAATCTTCAGCCTTTCTTCTTTATTATTTAAAAAAATACAAGCAATTAGGGTAATAAGTTTCTCTCTATGGCACTAGCTGTGTCCTGTATGTTTTGATTAGTGTATTTTCTTCATATTTCACTTCTGAATATTTTCTTAATTCTGATTATCATTTCTTCTTTGACCAAAGGGTTATTTAAAAGTATTCTTCTTCATTCCAAATAAAAAATAATTGTCTTTTTACTATTGATTTCCAGTTTACAAATTATGATCAGAGAACATGACTTGTATGTTTTTAGTCCTTTGATATTTATTAAGATATGCATTGCAGTCTAATATGTAGTCACTTAGTTAATGTTCTTTTTGCTTACCTTAGATATCTTTTCCCACTCTTTTACTTCCCAGCTTTCTATAGCCTCAAGTTTTTGCTGTGATTTTTTATAAATAGCAAATATTGGATTTTTTAAAATCTTACCTAAAAATTTTTATCTTTTACCAGGAGACTTTAACCCCTTTACATTTATTGTAATCACTGATAAATTAAAATTAGTGCCTACCATCTCATCTCATACTTTTTATTTTTTTCTTTTCTTTTTCTTCTTACTTTTTGGATTTTTTTTTTCTTATGTCATTTTTTCCCTCCATTAGGTTGGGAGTCACATACTTTGTTTTCATCAGGTTAGTGGTTACCCTAGAACTTAACAATATGCCCACTTAATTTGATCAAAATCTAAAGATAAATACCTTTACTTTCCCTCCACATAATACAAGGATCTCAGAACACTAATTTCATACTCCCTCTCCTGATTTGCATGTTATTTCTGTGGTATCCTCTATTTCTTTTTGTTTTTAACAACGATAAGACATTATCATTGTTGTTTTATACAGGTGATGTTTGTTTAAATTTCCATGCATTTCATTTCTCCTTACATCGTAGGTCTTCACACTGGAATTACTTTCCTATTGTCTGAAATTCTTCCTTTAGAGTTTCCTTTACTGAGTTTTGCTGGTGGCAAATTCTAGGGTTTCTTTGCTGGTTTGAAAATGTCTGTATTTCACCTTGTTCTTGAAACATATTTTCAGTGGGCACAGAATTCTAGAAAAATAACAGATAGTTATTTTTCTCTCAGCACCCTGAATGTATCATTACATTCTTCTAATTTCCATTCTTGCTGATAAGAAGTCACTTGTAAGTCTATTGTTGAAAGCCTTCTGTCTTTTCTTTCTGATTTCATTTAAAATCTTCCTTTGTTTGGGTATTCAGCTGTTTCACCATGATGTGTCAAGACATGGATTTCTTTTCATTTTTCTTGCTTTGGATTTACTGGGCTTTTCAAATCCGGGGGCTGGTAGCTTTCATCAGTCTGGAAGATTCTCAGCCCTTTTCTTATATTGCCTCCCTTTTCCTTATAGAACTTCTCATTCTATACTCTGGGTCTTTTAACTTCCTGTTATATTGTCCAGTTCTTGTCCCTTGAAGGATCATTTCCTAGGACCTGTATTCTGGGTGGATAACTTCTTCAGATCTAATTACTAATTATCTTATCTGGGAGGTATTAGCTTTAATTACTATTTTTTTTAGTTCTAGAAATTCTATTTGGTTCTTTTTCAGATCTGTTTGGTTTTTCTTTTTTCTTTTTTTAAAGATTTTATTTATTTATTTGACAGACAGAGATCACAAGTCGGCAGAGAGGCAGGCAGAGAGAGAGGAAGGGAAGCAGGTTCCCTACTGAGCAGAGAGCCCCATGCGGGGCTCGATCCCAGGACCCTGGGATCATGACCTGAGCTGAAGGCAGAGGCTTTAACCCACTGAGCCACCCAGGCGCCCCTCCCATATCCCCAAGTTTTGTCTTTTAATAAACATTATGACTTCTAGTCTATGACTCTTAATTTCGGAAAATGAAGTACTGCTCCTCGGCTTGTTTGCTCAGAGGAAGAGGAGGAGAAACACAGGCATCCACCTCACCTGCCTCACCATATTGCTGTGCCTACAGGAGCAACCCTGAAAAGTGCCATTTCCTAGAGCAGATTTTCTGCCCTCCAGCAAGTCCAAGTTAGGGCTGAGATTTGGGCTTGCTTTGCATCTGCCCTCTTCTCCCCCGTGTCTCTGGGGCTTGCAGATAGCAAGAGCATGGTTTCAATCCCAAGTAGACCAGTCAAAGGGAGAGAGGGGCTCTGACGATTGTCTAGGCACCTGAGAGCCTCTTGAGATAGGACAGTGGGCAGGAGAGCAGCTAATTCAAACAATCCAGGTGACGGAAGAAAAAACAGCGAGAGAATGATCTCCCCGTGGGCTTTCCACACTGAGGAATCGCAGAACTGGGGAGGGGTTGGATTGCTCCAATCATTTGCTTAGCTGCCCGATAGACGTGGATGTACGTAGCTTCCTTTGGATTAAAATCCTGCCTCTGTAATCCATGAGCATGGTGCCTGAGACATAAAAATGTTCGAAAACTATTTACAACCATGATTATTATTGTTGTTGCTATTGTTACTCCGTTCCCAGGAAATGCTGATCTGTTGAGTCAGCGTGTCCAATGTGCCAAGTCGTGGGTCTTTTCGAAAGAACCCGGTCACCTGAGCAGGCAGAGTTTGCATCTTTTGCCCAGATAGTAAGCTTAGAGCAGGGCCTGGGTTTGGGAGATGCGGAGGAGCCCCGGGGTAGGAGTGAAGCCTGTTTGCGGAGATGGGAGATGGGCAGGCAGGGGTGAGGAGAGGTGCGCGCCCAGGGAAGGGAAGGTGAGCCAAAGGGATGCTGGTGGGGGCTGGGGCGGAGGCGATGAATAGGAGGTGCCAACATTTTCTCCACAATTTTGTTCCATCTTGGGGAAAACGGGGGCTGAGGAGGGCCCTATGATGACAGCCTGAATTGGGTAAAATTTAAGGATAAGGAATTACTAATTAGTAATAAGGTAGAATACTTAAGTGTATGAAATGAATAATATGTAGCTAAAAAATAATGATATAGCATTAGGCATCTGAGACATGTGGACTCCGAGCAATTAACCTCTATTCTTCTCCTGAGTCGCGGTTGTGCTAATTGGCTCCTTTCCTCTGACGGGGCGATGTTAACCTTTCTGTTTTTCTCTAAAGGAGCAAGTACGTGGGGTAGATGTGCGGCTCTGGTTTGCAGGAAAGGTATTTTTTTCCCCTGAATAATAACCCATTTGCAATGTTTCTTCCAAATTGTTGCATTAAAAAGGTTCTTTCAGATTTTCCTGATAACCCTCCTTAGAGATGGGAAAAGATGATTTAAACACACCCGACTTCCTTCTGGAGCAGCTGAGAGAAATGGCGTGTTGAAGCTCTTCAAGCTTCGGACATCACCGTGTTACCAGTTTCTTCTTCTTCTTCTTCTTCTTTTTTTTTTTTTTTTAATTTATTTATTTGACAGAGATCACAAGTAGGCAGAGAGGCAGGCAGAGAGAGAGGAAGGGAAGCAGGCTCCCGTTGAGCAGAGAGCCCCATGTGGGGCTCGATCCCAGAACCCTGGGACCATGACCTGAGTCAAAGGCAGAGGCCCCCCAGTTTCTTATTCTTTTAAGGACCACGTCCTTATCGAAAGCTACACACATGAAGCCCTGTCCTGCGTGTTGGGGACACGGCATGGGCAAGACGGCCTTCTGCTCTCCTGGAGCTTATGACTTAGTAAGGGAGGAACACCAAAGGCAGATGAACATGCAGAGATGTAAAACAGCCTTGGGTCTGGGAAGTAAAAGAGAACTGTCTAAAGAGGCAGTGTTAGGGAGGGGAGAGGTGCCTTTTAAGGCAGGGTGTTTGGGAAGGCTTCTCTGAGGAGACAGTATTTGAGCTGAGGCAGTGATGAACGGTGGTAAAGAGGCTTGTAGTTATTTGAGGTGCTATTCCAGGCAGAGGGAACAGCAAGTGCAAAGGCCCTGGGGCTGGCATGTGGAGTATCAGGAACAGCACGCTTGCTACTACTGCTTGAGCAGGGTGGGGGCAGGAAAAGGAGGAAGACATGAGGTTGGGACATGAGGGCCATATTGTGCAAGGCCTAAGGGGTCATGGTAAGGAACTTGGGTTGATTTCCAGAGTTTAGTGAAGTTACAGGTAGGGTATGAACAGGGTCTGAGGGGAAAGGTTCACCCTGGTGCTGAGAGGAACAAAGGCTGTAGGCATGGAGGTGTAGTGGCAAATGGAATTAAGACATCAAGAGGAGAGCACCCTGGGTGGCTCAGTGGGTTAAGCATGTGCCTTCGGCTCAGGTCATGATCCCGGGGTCCTGGGATGGGGTATAGCGTCGGGCTTCCTGCTCAGCAGAGAATCTGCTTCTCCCTCTCCCTCCACTCCCTGCCCCTCATCGCTTGTGTGCGCTCTCTCTCTCTCCCTCTCTCTGTCTCTAACTCTATCTCAAATAAATAAATAAAATCTTAAAAAAAAAAAAAAGACATCAAGTGAGCCATCTGGTCATAAAAGACCCAGTGAACCTGACCCATAGTCTGGTGAACTAGAGCCTCTTGAGATACAAAGCATGAGAGAGGCCATGCCCTGCCCACATAGAAACAGGTATTGGGCACTTCAAGAACCCAATCGGGTGGAGAGCAGTCACATCAGATTCACTCTGTGATGTGTTCACAGTCAATATCATGGAGTGCACTTATACAGAAACTAACCTGGGAATTCCAGACCCAGGATGGGACCCAGACACAACAAGGAATTCAAGTGCAGAGTGGTTCCTCGTAGGACACCTGTGAACAACCTGAATATTCATCAGTAGAGGAACACTTAATTAAGCCATGGTGCATTCAGGCTTTGAAATCCTATCTTCAAGCTGATAGTGTTTTCGCAAATCCTACAAACCAGAAGAGAAAAAGGGAAAGTTAAAAATTTCACTTATCTTTTGTTTTCCCTATCATCTTTCCTAAGAGGGTTTCCTGGGTGTCCTTCAGGAAACATTTTCTTCTCAGATACAGGCATATCCATGTATATTCCATACATGTAAAAATGCACTCTTTTTAAAGCAAAAATAGGATAATTCTATAAATGCTATTGTACAATGTAATTTTGTTTCATTATATGATATACCTTTGACATTTAGCCACATGAGTACATCGGATTAATAGCTGCATAGTAAGGATATGCCATAATTGACTCAATCAGTCTGCTATTAATGGATATTTTCCTATATATGTTCCATTTGTGTTACTCAAAGGTGTATTTTCACAAGTATACTTTTTTTTTTTTACAATTTAAAACACTAAAAATGATGATGTAGCATGCATTTATTGTGCAGATTTCCTAAATGTGTTATGGAGAGAAACGCACCAGACTGCAAAATAGTATGTGTTGGGCGGCCCCATTGATGTACGTTTGTGTGTGTATATATATATATATATGTATATATATATATATACATATACATATATATTAGAATATATGTGCATATATTTATAGAATCTAGAGAGATGCTCGCTAAAATGCTAACAGGAGTTATTGATCACAACCTAGTGATTGTAGGTGTTTCTTCTTGTTGGTGCTTTTCATGATGATGGTATTTAGAAATTGAATATATATTTTTGGGGAAAAGCAAGCTGTCTTATATTTGGAGAACAATTAATTGGGAGCTGGTTCATGCGCTACACTTAAAATGTTTTGCGTTTGGAGCTGTACTTATCTATTGAGTACTTCTTTCCACTTGAAAATTAAATTGAACCTTTTTCCTTCTCCAGTTGTGAACACACAAGCCGCCGAGTGTGGACCCGCGCGCAGTTCACAGCCGCACCACAAGAGGGCAGTGTTTGCAGGCCATTGTGCGCATGGCCGCCTCCCGCCGCTCGCCAGGCTCTAGAATTTTGCAGGATGTCATCTCTGCGTGGCCAGAGCAGAGATGAGACGTATGTCCCGTGGCTACCAGTTTGAGCCGTGACACATATTTTTCCTTCAGCGGGTTTGTGTGGAGGTGGCACGAGGGTGGGATCGCCTGCAGCCCCGCCCTCTGCAGGCCCCCCCCCCCCCCCCCCCCCCCCCCCCCCCCCGATCCGGTCACTGCTCCTGCCCATCCATTCTGGGCCCAGCCGGCTTCTGCCTGCTCTGACCTGAGCCCGAGGGGATGGGATATAGGGCGCCCCCGACCCCTTACCCCACCCCCCCTCCCACCTCGTGGTGCTGATCTGGTGCTCTGGGAGCATCCCACCTACCCGGCCACATTCCGACCAGATCCCTGGAGTCTGAGTTCCTGTGCCAAGTAGCTGCCTGGTCTTCTCTTCCCTCCTCCTCTCTTTCACCGCTTCATTTTTTTTTTTTTTTTTCAGAAGCGATGCATATTCATGACAAAAATTCAGATAATACAAAAGGAGAAGCTGATGAAAAGCAGGTCTCCCCTCCTCCTGCCCTAGCTTCCTGGTTTTCTCCCCCAAGGCAATCAAGGCTAAGAGCTTTTAGCAGTATGTCTCCTCCCAGAGATTCTGGGGACAGATGCAGATACAGATGTGCATGGATTTGTTCAAAACCACACCCTCCCCTTGGCTCCTGGTTCACATTTACTAGCCGTGGGAATTCCACATCAGTGCGGAGAGCGTCTGCCCAGGGACCTACTTAACTGGCTTCCGACTATTCTATTGCACAGATGCACGATGGTTAAATGAGCCATGGGGCCCTTTGAACTCTGCTGGGCCCTTGCTAGCAGGACAGAGGGCAGTGACCAGTCTTGAAGCACAGGTTTATACCCTACCTAGACTACGTTCTCAGAAGTGGGATGGTTGGGCCGAGGGTCCATTTTGAACCAGTCCCCCCCCCCCACCAACCCCCGCTCCCCGGCCCGGTGCAGGACACAATCCCAGCATGAGTCCTGTTTGTCCGTTGGACAGGTTGCTGGTTCTCAGTCCTGACCAAGGTCAGGATACCTGGAGAACATCCTAAAATGCCAGTGCCCGGGCCATCTCCCATATCCCATGACTGATTAAATTAGAGTGTGTGTGTGTCGGGGGTAGTGGTGGGGAGCTGTAGGGGAAGGGGACTGGCCTTGACTTAAAAATTTCCCCAGGAGATTCTAAGGGGCAGGGAGGGATGAAAGCCACTATGATACGTGGAAAATATTGATTTAAATGTACATCATTTTATTGGAAAGGAAGATGAGGATTTTTCTGTGAGACCAGTGATTTGGGCTTTTCTTGAATCACAGACCTTTTGAGATTCCAACAAAATCCTTGGATCTTCTATCCAGAAAAATGTGCACCCACGTTGGTCTCAGTTTAAGTGATCCCAGACTCACTGGAGCTCTCCCTCAGGCTTCCTGGCACCGTGAGCCCCAGGAAGGGGTCAGGCCCAGAAAATTGTTCTTCTGGGGCCTGACTGCAGGCCCTTGGGGCCCCGCCTGCTGAGATCCCTAAGGAGCCTCTGCTCCCAAATCCCATCTGTGTGCCCGAAGAATAGCCCAGGCACTCCCCGGGGGTTTCCCTGGTGCCCGCCTCTGAGAGGAGCTCCAGGAGCCTCTGCAGGGGTTCACAGCAGGAAGGGCGTGCCCTTAGCCCGCAGCGGGCAGACCTGTGGCAGGGGCAGGGGAGTGGGGGTGACACGGTGCTGGGGAGGGTTCAGGGAGTTCAGGGGGAGCACAGACTGAGGAGAAGCGTGGCCGGGGCCGGGGTTGGGGGGGGCTGTCTGGAGGCAGGAAGGAGCAGAGCTGGGAATGATGGGAAAGGAAGTGTCAAGGGGGTGCGGGAGCTCACCACCTGCTGATGGTAACAGCCAGGAAGGTGTGGACACTTCGGGGGTGGCCAGTAGTTTGGGGCCTGGGTTTTAGGGGGAAAGTGGGGAAGGAGAGAGAAGAAAAGCCGCATGACTGAGCGGGTGGATGGCGGGGCCGGGCTAATAGACCATTTGCTCTGTGGGGGTCCAGGCAGGGAGTGGGGAAGGAAAGGGCTGGTCCTGGGGTGTTAGGGCAGCCGGCTCAGCGGGGGAGGGGAAGGTTGGCTCCCATGTACCAGGCTGGGGCTGGAGAGTGGTTAGGACCCCATGGTCTTCCGTCGGGGGGGGGGGGGATGGGGGGGCTCTGTGGGCAGGTGGACCTGTGTGTGTGTGTGTGTGTGTGTGTGTGTGTGTGTGTGTGTGTGTAGTGGGAAGGAGAGGGAGAGAGGGCAGGAGGTAGGCAGACAGCAGAGCACCAAGCATCCCCTAGGCTAGGGAGTGAGCAGTGGTGGGGGTGGGCACCTGCCCACCGACCGGCATTGAGGGACAGTCTCCAGTCTTTAAGGAGGCACAGGAAGCAGGCGGGGGTGGGAGGAGGGCCAGAGGGCCCAGTGAGGCAGAGCCTTTCTCAGGCCACAGGGACTTCCCCAGGACCCACGCACAGCTGTCTCTGTTCCAGAAATCACCCAGACCCCTACCCCGGGCTTTGAACACGGCATTGATGGGAGGGTAGGGGGAGGGGGGAGGGAGTGTGCTAGCTCACTGAGGGAAATCGAGCCCCAGAGCCAGCACAGAGACCACATGTCAGGGTTTTCAAGACCCCCCTCCCTAAGGCCAGGAAATGTCTCCTCTGGAACTCAGCGTCCAGGGCCTTGTCCTTGCCTGTGCTGCTGATTACGAGTAGCAGAAAGTCATCTCCAGCCAGTGTGAGCGAAGGTGGCCTTGTAATTAGGGCCCGGGGGCTCCACAGCATCCACGGGGTGGGTGGGTGGGGCACCGCAGCTGGGCCAGCAGAGCGCCCCTCCTTCCCCCCGACCCTTTGCAGGCTTGTGCTCGGCATCTTGCGGCCCCACGGGCTGCCCCATGTTAGTGTGACCCGTTCAGTCCCACCTGGACAGAATCCACCTGTGTTGATGCCTGCTGCTCCCCCCTCAACTCAAAGATCTCCAGGAAGGAGCACGTCGGCACAGCTTGTTCAGGGACTCACTCCTCAGCCAACCAGCGGGGACAGGAGGCACCAGGACACGGTGACTCCAAGGGTAACCGTATGGAGGAAGGAATAAGGGCGTTCTTGTTAAGGGGGTGCTGGGCAGTCAGTCAGTCTCCTGGGTACCAACCACAAGCCAAACCTGACTTCCCGAACACATCCCCGAGATGTTCACTCATTCATTCATCTTACAGACCCCTCTTGGGCAGCTACAGCGTCCAGGCCCCTCTCTAGGTGCTGTGTATACAGAAGTGAGTAAGACAGGTGACGTCAGTGCCGTAAGGACGCCTACACTCTAGTAGGAGGAAGGCGAGAAGCCGATAAATAAACAAGAAAGATGCCAGGGCATGATAATCTGCAGAACAGGGAGATCGCGTGGATAGCCAGAGGAGCCGGTCAGAGACTCGCCACTGCCTCTGAAGGACACGGAGCCAGCCAGGTGAAGGCCAGGTGACCAGCACCAGAGGCTGTGGGGACAGGGGACAGGGACCTGAATGAGTTGCGGGATAAGCCAGGGGTGTTTAAGACCAGCAAGAAGATGACCTGGGTAGGAGCCACCCTGGTAGGGAGCCACCACGGGAGGGTTATTTTCTTTCAACTGTATTTTTAAAAAATATTTATTTATTTAACAGAGCGAGCGAGCGAGAGAGATCACAAGTAGGCAGAGAGGCAGGCAGAGAGAGGGGGAAGCAGGCTCCCTGCTGAACAGAGAGCCTGATGTGGGGCTCGATCCCAAGACCCTGGAATCATGACCCGAGCTGAAGGCAGAGGCTTAACCCTCTAAGCCACCCAGGCCTTTCAACTGTATTTTTGAATATATACTGCACGCAAATGTTAGAAAACGTAAGACACGTAAAAGCCTTAGACAGTGAGGAGCTGAGACCTCACCCTCCTACCAGTCGGGGCGGCTCCTATTAGCTACCATAAGAGACACTCCCACGTCTCAATGACATGATGTGCTATAGGCATGTCTTGTTCCTGACACAGTCTGGGGCTCCCCCGGGCTGGCGTCCTCCCACTCCGAGCGATGATGAGGGATCTGGCTCCTTTCCTGGTGTGGCTCCGCGGTCCCAGAGCGCTTCCCTTCCAGCTTTATGGGAGGGCGAGAGGGAGCAGAGGATCTTGCCAAGGGGCCTGGCTTGGAAGAGACGGGCAGCACTTCTAGCCGGAGCTAGTCCCACAGCCCCCCGAGTTACCAGAGGGGGCTGGGAAGTGGGCACTTCCCGTGTGCCCGGGAAGAGGAAGCAGGATTGGCGAGCGCATGGCCTGTCAGCCTACTCAGTTACCTGCTTTCCCAAGAGGCCACCCCTTAACCCCGTAACCTAGGTCCTCATGTGTCTTCCCAGAGAGATCTTATGGTCATAGAAGAAAAACATATCTGCGTATCATGTAACTTTAACCACTACAGACGCTGGCACGCCATTATTCCATACCTTGCTCTGTTCCCCCGTAAGATTATATTGTGGACAGCACTGAAAGTTCTAATCTGGGGAGTGACGGGATCTGATTTATATTGTGCGAGGTGCATGCCAGCTGGTGGGAGAGGATGGACTGGGGTGGGGGCAGTGGGAGCAGAAGGCTAGCCAGCCGGCCCATTTGACGATGCCACATTATTGATGCCTGCGATGCATCCTGGTAGAAGCCTCCGCCGTGAACCACCCCCTGCCCATGCAGCCACCAACCTGAACGCTGTGTGTCTGTCCCTTGTTTTGTTCTTAAATAGTTGACTCCATAGATGCGAGCCTTACCCGAATATGCTGAGTTTTGCTTGGTTTTACTTTCCTGTAGTTCCTTCCTTTGCAAAGCTAGATGGTACCCACTGAGTGACTCAGCCACAGTTCGCGCATCCATTCTCTAGTCAAAGGACAGCTTGTTTTTTTTCCCTGAATTTGAGCCTTTGCGAACAGTGTTGCCATCAGCCTTCCCATATCTTTGACTTGTTAGAGATTGCCGAATTCCGCTCCAAAGTGGTCGAATCAATCGCGACCCTCTTTGGCGGTTGTGCATAAAGATGCCTCGCCCTCACCCTCATCTTCACCGGCCCTTGGGGACATCCCATTTCTAGATGTTTGCCAGTCTACAGCTGCGTCTTTTCATGGCCTCACTTTGAATTTTCCTGGTCACAGCTGAGCCTTAACATCTACTCCGTCTCTTTACCCTTTGTGTGGCCTCTTCTGTGAAGTGCCGGCTCACCGTCTTTCTCTCTCTTTTTTTTTTCATGAATTGTCTCTTTAAAATTGATCTGTTGGCATTTTATTCATCCTGGACACCAGTCAGCCCTGTGTCCATTACAGGTGTAATGAACATCATCTCCTGATCTGAGGCTCTCCTCTTCCCTCTTACTGATGTCTCTTCGTGACTGTTATCTTCCAGTTTTAACACAGTAGGATATTAACATTCTTTTATGCTCTGTACAGCTTTGAGCCTAGTTTGAAGAAATCCTTACTATTTTTTTTTAAGATGTTATTTATTTATTTATTCTGGAGGGAGAAAGCGAGAGCGAACACAAGTGAGGAGAGAGGCAGAAGGGGAGAGAGAGAGAGGGAGAGAGACTCCCCAGCAGACTTTGCACTGAGCACAGAGCACATGGGGCTTGATGCCCCGACCCTAAGATCATGAGCCAAGCTGAAACCGAGTCAGTTGCTCGACGGACTGAGCCAGCCAGGTGCCTTGAAATCCTTCCTGTTTTGAGTTGGATTTGATGACTGCACCCCAGGACCCCAGGACACCAGGACCCATAAGCAGGCCGGGCTTATGGTCAAGAGGCTCCTGGGGAGGCAGAGCTGGGCGCAGCCCCTGGGGCTCCCGGGGTGGCTGGCCCTGGCCGCCTACAGATGGATTTACAGCCGGAGGCGGTGAAAGAAAAAGACGGAAAGGGACTTTCTGAGAACAAGGCACAGACCGCAGGAAAATCCTGTCCGCTTGGCCTCCCCTTGGATCCATAGCCACCTGGTTTTTGCCGCCACCTCGGTCAGCCTATATATATGGAGACATTTCCTAGCAACCGAGCATCCTCGCCCAGGGGCAGGCTCCACTCTGGAGCGCTGGGGAGCATCTGCGCATGCGCTGGGCCATCTCGGGGCCGACTCACCGCGTGGAGCAGGGAGGGGAGAGGGAGCCACACGGGGCGGCCCAGAGCCCGAGTCCTTAATGGGGCCAGGGGTCAAGCGGGCAGTGAACTTAGGATGGGGGGGGGCGGGGGAAGAAAATAATATATATATATTCCTTATTTTCAGTGACTGCTAGATGTGCCAGCGTCTTGTCCCTCAGAAACATCGCAGACCTTCTTATGTCACATCACTTTTTTGGGTAGATATTTTTAAAAATCTACTTTAAGATTACAGTTGTAATAAATCTCTGCCAGAGCTTTGATATTTTGTGTGTTAACGAAGAAGTACCTATATTACTCTAGCACATTTTTAAAAAGGATTTTGATAATCCTGGCGAATAACTAGGTTCTTTGGTAATCCTGTGTGATTTATCTTACGGATTTAAAAACATGATTCTGGGCGCCTGGGTGGCTCAGTGGGTTAAGCCACTGCCTTCAGCTCAGGTCAGATCTCAGGGTCCTGGGATCGAGTCCCGTATCGGGCTCTCTGCTCAGCAGGGAGCCTGCTTCCCTCTCTCTCTCTGCCTGCCTCTCTGTCTACTTGGGATCTCTCTCTGTAAAATAAATAAATAAAATCTTTTTTTTAATAAAATAAAATAAAAAATAAAAACATGATTCTGAGGAGGGTCTCATAGGTTTCCCCGGATGACCAAAGGACCCCTTAGACACAGGAAGTTGAGAATGGGCCCCTGGAGCCAGGAGCCTTCTTCCCAAAGGAAGCTGCTAAGCCCTGTGTCCTCAGACAAGTTCTGTGTGTGTGTGTGTGTGTGTGTGTGTGTGTGTGTTGAGGCTGGAGGACACGGAGTGGGTGACTGTGCTTTGCACATGTGCAAGGAAGTCCTGCCCTTCCCAGGTGCCCCGTGCTGGGCAGGCCCTGGAGATGACGCAGGTGACAGGGGATCCCTGCCCTTTGGGTGAGAATGAGTTAGAGCCAAAACCACTGGCACTGGGCTCTGGGCTTCTCTAGTTAATGGCGTGCTTCCTCTCAGTAGACTCTAAGCCCCTCCAGGGCGGGCTGGCACCGTCCACGTCCTCTGGCCATTGTCGTCACCTGAGTGTGTGTGTGCAGATGCGGAGGGGAGCTAGGAGGACACAACGCTCAGAGCCCCTCTGACTCTGCCCCTGCCCCACCTCCCCAGCTCCATCTCCTCTTGCTGACTTCTCCATGGCCGTGTGCACACCACCCTGTTCCCCATCCACACTGGGCTCCATGCTCCTCCACACCCACACCCTGCACTAGCCCGCTTCTGGAACTTTGCTCACACTCCTATCTGGCCCTGTGTAGACCAGGACAGGTTTAGTAAAGCTCTGGGAACACATGACTTTCTGATTCCATCATGGGCTGGGTGCAGCTCTGCTCCAGACTGTCGTCCCTTGTGGAGAGAGGCTGACAGAGCAGCCTCTACCTGGAACCTTCCCTGTCTCCCGGCAAGGGAGGCAAGACCATGAGCATGTGGGCCTGAGTATCACTTCCTCTCACAACTCACTGGGCAGAGAGAGTCTGTCACATGCCCACGCCTGGGATTGGTGGAGCAGGAATGTCATCCTTTCTGAGGGAAAGGGCCATGGCCCCAAGGCACCCACGCTCCCCATCCCTGCCATGTCAAGGCAATTCTGTCCCTTTCTCCAGACTCACCTGAGGCCCCGCCTCGCCTGGGCTCTTCTGCGGGTTTGTCTCTTCCGCCTGCCTTCTCTCGCATTTGCTTCGGGTGCCCAGCTGCACTTCTGATCTCAATTGCACTAGACCTTCAGCGGTGGCCGGTCACTACCGCAGCTGGCTGAGCTCCCCAGGTGTGCATCCATGACTTGACTGATTTGCGATGTTGCAAAGAGAAGCCACAGCTGCTTGAAGCCTTGGGGTGGCTTTGAAACCACGTACCAGGAGTGATGATTATTGGTTTGAGAATTTTAAGAAGGATTTTTTTTGCTTAACTGGAAAGGGGTGAACTGACCTCCATCAGCATTCCCCGCCTTTGTGACCCAAGAGCAGAGGGACACTTCCTCCCTGCACAGAGGAAGCCCGGCTTCATCTTCATCTGGGTGGTGGGTCTTATGGGCAAGAAAGGAAATCTTCTTGTTCATGGACGGACAGTTCGACGAAAAGCTTCAGTGGGAGGGCAGCTCCTTCTCACTGGTTTCTTGTGGACGTTGGGCCTCCTTTGAAGGCCTAGCTCCTTCTCTGCACCACGGAAGGCCTGCTGTTAGAGCGCCACCTTGAGGTTTTGCTGTGACTAATCAATGCCCAGCTGCCCTTTGGTAAATTAAGTGCAAGATGAAGCGGGTTTATGGGAAGACCACGCCAACTGGGAATCAGCACATCAGGTGCCTCTTTGAAGGCTGTATTGTTTGGGAATGTCAAGTAACCGTCTTGTGTCTAGTGTCTGGGCATGCCCTTCCACTTTCCGACCTGCAGGGGACCCATGAGGACATGCCCAGAGATGTACTGGAGCCGCCTGGAGCAGGTGCCAAGAGCTGAAAGTTAAATTTTCAGGCACCCTGTGAGCCAGTGGTTAGACATAGCCATTACCGAGAATGAAAGACAGACTGTTACGATGGAATAAATTACCTTAAAAACAAAGATATGACAAAATAGCCCTTTCTAATTGCTTTGCTATTATCTCCGTGCTGGGGGTTGCTTGTGATGGAAATGGGACCTAACGGTGTACCCCTGTTCCCAGCTCTGCATCTGGTGACATCAGCTTGGGGGCCTACGGTGGGTTAGGGTAGGAGTGTTCACAGCACGGGAATCGCCAGATCCTGCACGCATGCGCGCCGTTAGACAGCCCTTGCTAGACCTTTACCAGCAAGCACACCTCCGAGCATGACCCCTCCTGCTGGGAATGGTCCGGGAGGGAGGGGGGAGGGAGGCGAGGGGGGAGGAAGGAGGAGAAAGGGGCAGGCGGCCGCTCTGACGCTCCGCCCACCTGAGGAGTCGGGCTCCCAAAATGCAGGGCTTAGAAAAGACACAAGAATTATTCTAAAATACATATTGTCCCCAACGATTTCCTTTATTACGGTTTAGATTCTTTTGGCCACTCGCCCGCGTGGCGGACTGCTCCCGAGCTGCCCGTGGAGCTTTCCCAGGAGGGCGTAAATGGCAGAGAGCGCGTGCGGGCCCAGATGTGGGGAGAGTGCCCAGCCCCCCCCCCACGGCAACTAGGCAGCAAGCAGGTGGTGCTGAGGGGGACAGCCGCCGCCCCTGCTGCCCCGGGCCGGCTGGAGTCTCCCACCATGTGGGGGTCTGAGTGCAGCCCAGAGGGACGCATGGAGCCACAGTCTGCCCAGACGCTTTCTTGGCTCTGATTCACCCTGTACGTTGCTTCTTGGGTGCTTCGGGAGTGAATCAAGTTAAAAGCAAACTTGAACTGAGTCCAACTTGTCCATATTTCCCGTTCTTGAACCCCGTCCAGGTTCCTACCGCAGGCATTAGGCAGTTTATGTGAGGCATTGCAGCTCCCAGACTCACATCACGCTTTTAAAGGTCTCTCTCTCTAAAAAAAAAAAAAAAAAATATATATATATATATATATATATATATATTCCTAAGTAGCATTACTCATTCTAACGAATAAGATTACATTAAGTCCATGTCGTGCCCGTTCATAGTTTTTAGCATCCAGTGGAAATAACATTCTAAAAAATAAAACCGATGCGTTTTTAATAGCATTTGAATTCTGATGCTTGGTGGCACCCACTGAATCCATACGTCTGAGCGCTTCCGAGAATGGCCCTTAACCCGGCCTTTTTTTCCTGCTAGAATAATAAATTCATTCCTCAGCTATGACAATCGAATTTCGACTTTTTTATTTTGCTTTGCCTCCTGGCAAAACAATGGTCTCAAAAGCCCAGCTTTGTTAAAAGGTAAAAAGGGCTTTCCAAACTCCAGGGCTTCCCTCGATGTAGGAAGCGTCACTACCATAGACTCTGATGGCAAACAGAAGTCAGCGTCCGTGGAAGCCAAGTTGCCAGCAGACAGGAAGGCAAAGGAGAGGGCACTCCGCCCTGCCCAGGGGAGACTGGACGGCGATGAGACAGCAGCCTGGCAATGGAAGTGGCCAAGAGCTGGGGAACCTCTGAGAGAAACCCAGAGGCTGGGGAGGAGGGAGAGTGCCGGGGAGAAATGCGTAGATGGACCCAAGGTGGTGCTCCCTGGTGTGCACGCCCGGGAGCCTCTCATCTCCTGCAGAAGCCGTAGGGGTTCTTGTTGTCTCCTGAGGCACACACAGGTGCTGAGAGATGCCTGGGGTGGGGACAGGCAGAGAGCAGGGGGGTGAAGGGGGCTGCGGACAGGGCACCAGGAGCAAAGTCACAGTCCCAGCTTAGCAGCACAGAGCACAGGGAGACCTCCTAGACCAGGGGTGCTCTCATGTCAGCAGAGCAGAGATGAGCAGGACTGGACACTTAACTGGGGGCCATAGAGGACCCCCAGGACAGCAGGTGCACCCGAAGCCCTTCCCGCCACCACCCTTGGGCCACGTTCCTTCTTTTATGGCCTTCATATCGCCATGTAGTCTGCCCATTAGAGGGCGTATCCGAGGGCCTGGCTTTGTTCTGGGACTTGTGAAGGGACCGCAGGAGTCCTCGTGCTCTAGGGGGGGGCTCAGCCACCCCGAGAAGTTCCTGACGGGGACTGCAGGGTCCAGCCAGGCCGTTCGGTCACTGAATCTTAAAATTTCCGTTTCTTCTGAACGTCTCCATGTGCTCGGGCTCCTGGGCTCAGATGTTCCCTTAACACAGAGATGAAACGGCCCAGCGCCCTCCCAAACCCTGAGGGAAGTCAGGCCTCACCCCAGCAGGCCTAAGGATCCCCGGAACAACGGTGACTCGAGGGAGAGGGCGGTCTTCCATCCTGTCAGCTTACAGCAGGCTCTCTGAAATGCTGTCACCGAGCTACTGGGAGGAGCACACTTGTCCGGCAGGTTTGGGGGAAGGGATGAGCCAATACACAACAGGCAATGAAACAACATCAGACTCAATATTAGATTTCCCATTTCTGGAAGATGTATTGGCTGATCGCAGCCTTTAAGACTCTCTCTCAGAGTCAGACAAGGAGGAGTTCAAATCCCAGACCTCCCCTTTGCTGGTTTTGTGCCCCTGCGCATGCCATGTCCCTTCCCGAGCCTCAGTCACTCATCTCTAAATTGGGGTCATAAGGCCACTTCGCAGGTGTGAGGGTCCTGGAGAACCTGAAGGGAAGAACTCACACGTTCAGGGTCATAACGAAGGCGCCACAGAGGCCGACGATTGCTGCTGCGGGCTTGTGGCCCCGCGCCTTGAGGGGACCTGTGCCAGGCTTTCCAGAGGACACTAACGACGTCAGGCCACAGGATGGGAGGGAGGGAGACGAGAATGCTGGGTTCCCCCAAAGCAGGGGGGTGCTTGGGAGGTTGTGTCCAGTGGGAGGACTACAGAGGGGTCAGGGCTGGAAAGCTGGCGGAGGGGCGATGGTGATCTGCTACTCCCGACAGAAGGAGGGAGTGACAGGTGTGTCCTGGGCACCTCAACTCAGCACCAGCAGAAGCAGGAGGCAGAGGTGGGGCCAGAGCGGAGGAGCCGCAGGCGGAATCAGTCCGGCGGCCGCATGGGTGAGGCTGCAGACCTAGGAGAGGGGCTCAGCCGATGGCGGACCCCAGGTTTTCTGGTGGCATGCGCTGAGGGCCCACAGAAGACCTCTTCGGCATGTCTGCTCTCCTACAAAGAGGTCGAGTGGGGCCACCAACTCCTGCTTCAGAAGACAGGGCCTTCCTGTCAGGGGCCATGTCTCTGGGGAGACGGAGAAGCGCCATTGACATTCCTGTGTCCTGGGGGCTCTCGGGCTGTGGCCAGAGCCCGTGAAAGCACAGTCGCTGAGGCTTGCCTGGGGTTTCTGGTTCCGTAGGTCTGTGATGGGGCCTGAGAAGTTGCATTTCTAGTAAGTTCCCAAATGATACTTATGCGGCTGGTCTCGGACCACATTTTGAGAACCACTGACCTAGATCTCAGGCCAGCATCTTCTGGGAAGCTCAGAGCATGTTCTGCGGTAGATACGAGCCTCCTCCACACAGGTCATCGCTAATGATGCTCAAGGTCAGAGAGGGTAAGTGACGTCACTCCGCCCAACAGTGGCAGAGGCATAATCTGCGTTAGGTCCCGCCAGCGCCTAGCGCTCCGCTCCTTCACCGAGACAATGACCATCCTTGTCCTAGTCATCGTCATCACCATCATCCGCCTACTTTGAGCTCCCTAGGATCCCCGTCTTGCAGCTTTGCCCTTGGTGGGGGCGTGGGGAGCAGTGGCGGGGAGTTCTGCCAGGGCTTAATAATTGTTAGCTCAATGGGATCCCTTCCTGGAGCCCGTCAGTGAGGAAGACTTTCTCAGAGGGCAGTGGCAGCTGTCAGCAGAGACACCCCCGAGGCCTTGGCAGGTCAACCAGGGCACGAGGAGGTGGCTAAGTGGTTGGTTGGTTTGTTTACTTACTTAGGACAAGGGCATGGGTGAGGGCCAGGTTTAGAGATGGCAAAGGGAAGTGGGAGGGCACCCTGGCCATGCTGCCCTTCGCTCTCTTTTGAGATGCTCTGGGAGCAGGAACGTCTGCCCAGGCAGACCAGGGGGGGCTCTGACCCAGGTGCAGCTCCTAGGCCTCCCACACGTGGCCTGCCTGCCGGGCCGTGCTGCCTGGTGGTCCCAGCCTGAGCTGCCGTCTCCAGGGGTCGGACCAGGTTTGCTGTTTGCCTGCAAGGCCTGCTTCTGTAACCGTGCTGTGTCCCCCCAAGGACCCCAGCCAGGGGCTGCTTGAGGGGAGACAGGGAGATATCTGGGCCCAGGCGGGCCTGCTGTTGCCTTGCTGGGACCGCTGGCTGCTCGGCGGAGGACAAAGAACAGGAGAAACGAGGGCCCAGCGGAGGCCGGCTCATTCCTCATGCGCTGACAGAAGCTTCTGGGGCTGCAAGTATTTGGGGGGGGGGTTGGCCCCCCCTCCTCATCTCACCATGGCTCCGGACAGCCTCTGGGCCCATCTCAGTCAGCTGGGGCTGCTGAAACACAGATATCAGAGCCTGGGGACAAAGGGGGCAGACTCGCATTCTTCACTGTTCTGGAGGCTGGTGGTCCATAGTGGGGTTCGGGTGAGAGCCCCTTCTGGCTTGCAGATGGCCTCCTTCTTATGTCCTCACGGGGAGGGGACAGGGAGCCAGGGGAGGAAGCAAGCTCCCTCCTGTCTCTTTCTGGAAGGTTCTTGATCGCACAGGAGGGCTCCTCCCTCGTGACCTACTCACCCCTAAAGGTCCCACTGGCTCACACCATCCCAGCAGAGCTGAGGGCTTCCAGATGGACTCTGGGGAGACAAGAGCCTTCAGTTCCTAGCAGGCCCTATCTGCTCATCTGCCTTCTAGTTGTCATTTAACTTCTGTGCGTCTCAGTTCCGACATCTGCACAAGAGCTGAAACAAGTGTCCCCTGAACATTTCAGCAGGTGACAAAGCTCCACGTCTGGGCCCAGCATGCAGCTGGTTCTCCATAAATGCTGGTCTGCCTGTGGGCCCCGTGGCCCTCTTCACTGACCCTGGAGAAGGAGGGTGCACTCTGAGGGCCCCTTCTTCTGCCACCACTTAAGTGTCAAGGCCCTGGGACCGTCCCAGACCCTTGTCCCCTGTATTCCTGTACACCAGCTCATCCACTGAGCGCATCCACTCACGGACTGCTCAGTCCCTCCTCTGCCCCAACTCCTGCTGATGGGCCCCAGAGACACTTATCTGTACACCTGCCCTTGGACATCTCAGGGAGACACCGTGTCCCCAGGTGGAACCCCCATTGTCCTCACTGCCCCACCTCTGACCCCATCCTGTGTTCCCTGTTTGCCCAAACCCAGATCCCAGTCCCATCCGGGCACTGCCCACTCCCACATGACCCGCCACCAATTCATGGATTGCAGCTAGCCTGGCACGCGTGGGAGACGGGAGATTCGCGGGGGTATGGTTAGGTGTGGCTAGGGCAGGGGGTGCACCGTCCCCGGAGCAGCTGGAGTCCAGTCCCCCTCCAGACCTCCCATCGCTGTATTTCAGCCCCCAAGCCTCCTCAGGGGCCACATGCCTTCCACATCGTCCCCTCCCAGAGGCAGCCCTCCTGACCTGGAGCTTGGACCCCTTGGGGCAAGACCCCTTGGCCTGGAGAAAAGCCTCCAACCGCAGCAGAGAGCAGCGCCGGCCCGCCTCTCCTATTCCTGCCTGGGAGCCCCATAAAACAGGCAGGCAGCCTGGGATTCCCCTTAATGGGATTGTGCAATTACCAACCCATCCCTTTGGATTTATTCACTCCAGAAACATCCTCGGGGGCCCCTCTGTCCAGGCCCAGGAAATGATTCAGACCTGAGCACTGCCCTGAACTCTTGCACAGCTTAAAACCCTTTTCTTCCCTGGACTCATTTCAGCTCCGGGAGGAGGCTTGCTCCCCCAGGCTTGACACTGACGTCACTGCTGGGCTCATCCCTAGGTTTCCGCTCTGGCCTGCGTCCCCAGTGGCTGTCAAGGCTTCCATCCTCCCCTCCGGCTGCTTGGCCTCCCTCTGGCCGATGGGAGCTGAGAGCAGGAGCTCTGGGCGGGCCTCCTAGGTTGAAGTCCGAGCTGAATAAAGCAGCAGTGCCTTCCTGCTTGGTCTCTCTCTCTCTCTCTGAATGCAACGGGGCAGGAGATCTGCGCTGAGGTCTGAGCTCTGCACATCTCCAGGGCTGAGGAGTGGCCTGCATGATTCCAGGCCTCAGCAGCTCCCCCGGTCCCGGGAGCTTTCTCCCAGAGAGCTGGTGCTATCGGGAGGGTATTCGGGATAGAAAGCATCTCGAGCCCGGGAGCTGAGGCCTGCCCTCCGTGAGCTGTCTTCTTGCAGCCTCGTGCTCCTTAAAAAGAAATTTAAACATTCACTCAGAAAACAGGACCTCTGAAGATCTGAAGATTAAATCCTCTTCGGAGCCGCTTTGTTCGTTTTTCTCCCTCTCGTCTCTGGCGCTTTGTGCATCTCCAAGAGAGTTGATAACAGAATCAATAGCTGTTTTCCTCTAATTTATTGACCTCGATTGCCTAAACCTAATTAGCATGTTTCAAAGCCATGAAGAGCTTCTCGGTCCCGGACTTGGATGGGGGAATTGATTGTGCAGCTGCCCGTAGCTGAGCCCATTGGGAGGGACAGATCTTACCGACAGCGTCGAAGGAACAGCCCGGGAGACGTGGCTCCTGAGGGCCAGCTGCGGGTGGTTTGGCTGCTCCAGCCCCCAGCCCCAGAGATGAGGACCCTTCTCCCCAGAACCCGGCCTCGCCCATGGGAGACCACAGGGGTCTGTATTGGAGACCCACCCCCTTGGTCGCTGGGTCTAAGCCTCCTCCTTTCTGATAGTCCTGTAGCAGGGGAAGAAAAGGCCTTCTTTAAGAAGTGACCGCCACCAAGGCCACACCTTGGGCTTCTGTGATTACGAAGACGAGGCCCTTTGGTCCCAGCGGGAGGGCGGGTGGCTGGAGGAAGTGGAGGCCCAGTGTGGCTAGAGGAGAACCTGCTGGTGGCCAGACCAGGGGATGTCCAAGGATACAGACGCTGAATATCTGATTTATATGTCTCGGTGTACTGTGCTGGATGTCACCCCGTCATTGTCCCCAAATCTTCCCTGAAAATCTCCCCCAGCAGCTGAGGTATTTGGGGAGGGTCAAAGAGCAAGCTTGCCAGGTCAAAGTCTGGGTGACCTTAGCAGACTGCTTTTTTTTTTTTTTTTAAATTGAGATTATAATTGAGAGAACAAAAAATTCACCAAGGTAAAAATGTACCACTCAGTGGGGTTTTAGTGTATCCACTATGTTATGCAACCACGACTGCTGATTTCAGATTTCCATCCCCCCATAGAGAAACCCCATCCCTAGTAGCAGTCACTCCTGTCCCCTCCCCCAGGCCCCCACACCTGCCCATCTGCCTCCTATCTCCAGGGATTCACCTGCTCTATCCATGGAATCATACAGCGTTGTCCTTTGGTGTCTGGCTTTTTGCACTTAGAGTCATGTCCTCAGGGTTCCTCTGTGTTGTAGGAGGTGTCAGAGCTTTATTCCTTTTATTGTTGAATTACTTTCCACTGTATGGATAAACTAGATCATATTTATCCATTCATCACTGAGGGGGCTTGGGGCACTTCTGCCTTTTGCCTATTGTGAGCAGTGCCGCTGTGAACACTCGCGTGCTGCTTATTATATGAAGAGAGCTTTTTAGTTCTCTTGGCTGTATACAGACGAGCAGGATTGCTAGTTCTGTTGATAGTTCTAGGTCTGACTTTTGGAGGAACTGCTGAACTACTCTCATGGGTTGATTTTGCAGCCCCACTTGTGAGATACTGGGGGCGCAGGGGATTAGAAGAGATAGTCCCTCCCTACTGAAAGCAGGTGCAATTAGGAAAACAGAGCAGAGAGAGGCTGTACAGGGTAGCGGAGGAGGAGCCCTGGGGACGAGCACGAAGAGGGACAAGGGCTCCTTCCTTCATTAATAGACCCGAGCCTGAGGCTCAGCCCGAGCCCTGGCAGGTGAAGGGTGCTGGGGGAACATCGCCTGCTCCTGTCTGCTCTGTCTTGAGGGACCCACCATCGCTCTGCCGTACTTGATAGGAGAAGAAGACAAAAGGGGGGTGGGGGCCAGACAGGAAGTCTGGACCGAAGGAGGGGTGCCAATGCATCTGCTTTCTCCAGGCAACCCCTTCCAGCCTTGTGTGGGCCGCTCAGTGCCAGGCCCCTGTCCTCCACTGGTCTTTCTCCTGCCTCCTTCCAGAGCCTCTGTCTCCGAGGCCAGTTTTGCCTCCAGGCTGATCAGGAGAGAAGGAAACAGGGTAGGACAGAAAAATCAGGACCTGCTAGACCCAGGCGGGGGCCTCAGCTCTTCTCTCTTCAATTCTAGTTCACCTCAGGGTCACGAGTAGGAGGCAGATGTCGGGGCGGGTGTCCCCTTCTTCAGCCCCTCTGGGGGGAGCACTGCAGCTCCCCGCTCCCCACGGGGACAGGGTTGGCTGTCAGCCTGCTGGGGCTTTCTGGGGATGACTTGTGCTAGCAAAGCCGGCGTGTCCCTGGGGGCCCATGTGAGCCAATGTGAGCTTTTCCTGAAGTCTCTGGTGTATTCTCTAAAAGTCTCTCAACAAAATTGTTTATTAAATTACAATGGTGAAGGAGGTGAGGGGTAATTGGAACCAAATATTCGTGAATGGCATGCTAGGCTCCTAGCAAGAGTGATTTTGAAGAGAAACATGATTAAAACAAGGGGATTCCCCTGAGCCAGGCCAGGCTGATTGAATCACGGGGAGGAAATGACAATCTGGGTTAATTTGTTATGCCATTTTTAGGCATTTAAGATCACTGGGGGAACTCTGTGCTTCCTTGTGAATGCCTCTGAGAGAAGACCAGACAGTCATGGCGAGGGGCTCTTGGGGGTGGGGGTACCCTTGTCTGGAGGTGTCAGCAGGCCCAAAGTATGTTTCTCAGAGGCTGTCAGATGCTGGGGCCTGGGCAGCAGTGCCTGGTGGAGCTTTCTGGAAGGGAGTGATGTCTACCCACAAGCACATTCTGATCTTCTCCAGGCCAACAACCTCTTTGCTCCCAGGTGAGTGACCAACCATCGTGGTTTACCCAGGACAGAAGGAGTCCCTGGAACGCAAGAGTTTCAGATTTTCAAACCAGGATAGTCCCAGGCAAACTGGGAGCCCAGCTTCCTTTCAGTGGGGAATGGTATTTAGAAACCAAGATCTGGGCTCTCCGTGGCTCATTGCTACCAGAGGACCATGGCTTCTGGGTCTTTTCTGTAAACGAAACTAGGAATTCTCTATTGTTTAAACCCATGAGTATGCACTGATCTATCTCATTCAAATTCAGTAATGTACATTTTTTTTTCTCTTTTCCCCTCATTCTGTGTTTGTGTCCTCCTCTCCACAGCAAACCCTGGTCTACAACATCGAGTATTTGCTCATTTGTTCTATCCTTCAATATACAAAAGACATAGCTTCAGAATTATGCCGACATACCTCTGCCAGCAACAAACCTACAAAATTAAGTTTAAGATGCCTTCATGGTTCTTTTTACTGTGAGAAAATGTCATTTTTAAAGATAGATGGTCATGGGGCACCTGGGTAGCTTAGTTGGCTAAGCATCTGCTGTCTGCTTAGGTCAGGATCCCAGGGTACTGGGATTGAGCCCTGCATCAGGCTCCCTGCTCAGTGGGGAGCCTGCTTCCTCCTCTCTCTCTCTCCCTGGTGTGCTCTCTCTCTCAAATAAATAAATAAATCTTTAAAAAAAATAAAGATATATGGTCATAATACTGTGCCCCAAATTACTTGAATTAGTGATTTTTTTCTGTCAAGTTACATCATATGTACCACTCATATGATACAAAGTAAGGTTTATCTGCTTCCTCTGTGTCAAATTTAGGGGACCCTTTTAAATAACCCTTGGACCTAATTTTATTTTTGGATGTATGAAGCACTCTGAACTGAAACTGTGTACAGAACAGCTATCCCCATCTCCTTCACCATACCTGCCCGTTTTTATTACCTTCTGATTTATTGCTTCTGTGCACCCTTTTGCAAAGCTAAGCATGCCTATA
>NC_081560.1:178342089-178354277 GCF_022355385.1 Mustela nigripes | reverse complement strand
TATATATATATATATATATATATATATATATTTTATGGTCTTTTGTAATTTGCTTGTTTTACTTAATAATATATATCCTGGAAATTGCCCCATGTTAATTCATAGGAGTTTCTTCATTCATTTCTATGACTCTGTAGACTGTCATCAAGAGGATACACTATAGTTTATATCCAACTAGTTTATAAATGTCCATTTGTGTTGTTTCCGATATTTAGCAATTTCAAATAATCCCGCCTTTTGCATTTCCATTTGTAGCTAGATTCCTAGACATGAAATTGCTGGGTCCAACCGTAAAGTCATATATAGTTATGGCTACCTCAGGGTGGTACCAGTGAGTGGACTTTCCCCAAAGTGGGTTATAAAGGAACCTGCCCCTTGTTTGGCAGCCATCACAGGGGACCTCTGGTGGGTCCGTGAGACTCAATCTTGGCGTGGGGCAAATCCAAACATTAACTCACTCATGTGCCACAGTCACGGATTTCCTTGTGCCAAGACCCCACTGGGGGATCTAAGGAAGCAAGAGAGGCTCCTTGCTGGGCCCTCCCACGACTCAATGGTCCTTTCGGACTCTTCGGCTGTCCTATGGGGGTTGAAATCGTAGCCACGCTTTTTCTTTGTCCACAAAAGCCTGCTGTTCCTCCAGCTTCCAGCCAATGACTTTCATAATTCATGACTATTTTGGACAAAAATAAAGCTTCAGTCTATGCCATCTTTAAATATGACTTTCTTGGGAAACCTCAGATGATCTTTTTCAATGGAATTGAATCTCATAACCCAGAAAAACTCCCAGTCTGCAGCACACTTTGTTCATGAGGAAAAGAAAAATGGCCCTTTTGTATCTGCCTAGAGATGGCCTCAAATTGGGAGTGGGGCCAGCTCTGTCTTTGACCAAACCAAAGCCTCAAAGAGAGGGTCCCTCGGCCCCACCCTTCTGGGGCTAGTTCCGCTCAGATTCTCGGAAGCTGGGGCCCTTCGGGCTTGGGGATCATATGGCACGCTATGAACCAACTCAGGGAGTCACAGTGACACAGAAACCATTGTCCACATGTCTACCATGGTTATCTCTGGGCAAAGTTCAATATTCTTCTTTGTGTTTATTGTTCTTTTGCTGATGTTGTTTGAAAACAATCATATTCTGCAGGTGTCATTTGAAAATTTTTAATTTTAAGATATTAGCCAAAAAGTCACTGATGTCTGCTGGTCCCCACACATGCCATGAGATAGAAAACACAGATTCATTCAAAAGCAGCAAGTTTCTACCACGCCTAAGTTCAAGTTGGATTACGAGTTTGGTTGGACCACCCCCTCTCAACCGTCGGACATATTTTTCTGTCCCTTGTCACCTCTGTCCCCATCAACGAGATACCTCCTTGGTGCATCCACCCTGTGCCTGGAGCTGTGTGAGAACAGGACATGATGCATTATTGTCCCCAGTGTGGTGGCAGCTGGGTCCAAGGAGCAGGTAGACAAAAAGCACTGCTGAGCGTTAGGAGAGCAATGTCCTAGGGAGGGGAGGGTTAGGTTTGTGTGAGATGGGGCGAGGTAAAGATTGCCAGGGAAGAGGAGGGAGGTGCAGCTGAGTGTGAAAGAGGAAAAGTGTGAAAATGTGGGAATGTGACATGCAGAGACTGGCAGTGGGGGGGAGGGGAGGGGCGAGGATCTTAGACCAGATCCAGATCCCAAGGGTCTTCCTGAGAGCTGGAACATTACGATTTGATCCTATAAAGGGGGAGGAGGGGGGAGGGCCTGAATGATTCAGTCTGTTAAATGTCTACCTTGGACTCCCGTCATGAACCTGGGGTCCTCGGATCGGAGCTCTGCATCGGGCTTTCTGCTCAGCAGCGAGTCTGCATCTACCTCTGCGATTTCTCTTGCTCTTGATCTCTCTCAAACAAATCTTTTTTAAAAAAGTATTAAAAAAAAAGGTGAGGAGGAAGTCAAGGTTGAAAGGTTTCAAAGGGGAGTAAGCCATGAGCATGATTCGCATTTTGGAAAAAAGTCATAGAAAGTGGACTGGGTGTGGGGGCCTGGGACTAGGGGCAAGGACACCATCTGACAGAATGATCCAGAGAGATATGGCCAGGCCTCATCTGAGGCTGTGTGGGGCAGGGGCGGAGTGACTGTGGACGTCTATGGGGTCCAGCGGTCACCGGGATGGGCACAGGCCAAGTGCTTTCTGCACCGTCTGCGAGGGCAAGGATCAGGGGTATTCAGAGCCTTGCACAGTGCCTGGTGCATACGAGGAGCTCCGTGAATATTTGCGTGTACCATATAAAACAGGGCTGCTGCTGTGGTTGGAGAAACATCAGTGCAACCTCCCCAAATAATTGAAAGCAAATTCAAACGTTCCTGCCATCTCCTAGGAAATGCAAAGGGAGACATTCATGGCATCCAGCAAAACTTAAAAAATCCTTTTTTGCTTGTCATGGCCTGCCTCCCTACACTCTCATCTTCCCATATTCATGGCAGCCGCCCCCAACATCTCTCCTCTCTTTCCAGATTTGCAAACTTTCTTCTTCGCGTCTGTTCTTTTTTTCCCTTCTACCTTCAACTTTTAGGTCAAAGCTGTCTTCTTTTTTCCTCTGTTCTTCTTTTTTAAACTCTGTCAAGAATTCGAGTTCTCTTTCCCATGTACATTAGCTAGCCTCTGGCTTCTCCAGTTGTGTCTGTGTATGTGTTTTATCCTTTCTCTACATTAACATCATAGAAACCCAAGTGTCAAGGATGCACAGAGAAACATCCTTTTTTTCTTTTTTAAGATTTTATTTGCTTATTTAATTATTTATTTGAGAGAGAGAGAGAGAGCGGGAGGGAGAGGGAGAGGGATCTTAAGCAGCCAGACGAGGGACCCCGTCCCACCACCTTGAGATCATGACATGAGCCGAAATCAAGAGTTTGTAGCGTAACTGACGGAGCCACCCAGGCGGCCCAAGAGGTATCCTTTAGAATCGGGGAGAGGGGAGGAAGAATGCACACAGTTAGACTTGCCTATCTTTTTTGTTTTAGTTTTTACTTATAAATAAGCAAATATTTTCAGCAGATATTGGGAATATTGATTCCTTGCACTTGGTGGCATTAAACAGAGTAGAAAGTATTTTTACAAATACTGTACTACGTTATCATCCAAACGCCCTTATGCAATGCTATGAATATCCTCACTTTACAAATGGGAAAAACGAGGTGTGGAGAGGTCATGTGACTTGAAGTTTGATAACTACCTGAGCAGATAGATGGTGATTTGTGGCTTCTTATTAGGACTACTGACGGTAGTATTTCTTGAGCTGGATGGGCCCATTCATGTGTGGGGTTTATGCATGTGTGTGTGCGCGCATGCGTGTGTGTGTGCGCGCGCGCGCATACGTGTGTGTGTGTGTGTGTGTGTGTGTGTGTGTGTGTTTGGTTCTTGTTGTTCTGATTTTTGTTGTTGTCATTTGTTCGTTTCTTTGGCAGTTCTTGTTAGGATCAAAGAGATGTCAGGGTGTGACTGATCAGAGATGTTGAGTGACTTGCACAAAATCACACAGCGAGTGTGAAGATTGCTTAGATTCTCATTTCTAATCCAGATTCTACATTCTAAATTCCCAAGTCAGACCCTGGGCTGCTACCAGGCCAGGAGAGTGGACCCTGGAGCTCTTGGTGCCTTTGAATCTTAGGGACTGGTTAGAACTCTTTGGCTGTAAGCCACAGAGACTGGGTATGGCTATGGAAGCTATAAAAAAGGGGGGGGGGTAGTAGAAGGTTATAGGGCAGCTCACAGAATCAACGGAGCTGATCCACTAGGACTTGGAAAGCATAGGATCTTGAAATGAGGGTCTCAGGGAGAGGTAGTTCCTCGGAGCAAGTAGGCGTGTCTCCAGCAGAAGAGGAGTGGGTGCTGGACAGGCCCAGATCACCAGAGTCCCCCCCAAGTAATGTCTATGACGCTGCACACTAAGCGCTGGATGGTGTCGAAGCCACTGTCACTGACTCAGAATCGATTCCCACCTTATCTCTTTCGGGAAGAGCCCTAATTTTGCTCGTACTCATGGAAGAGATGATCCCCAGCTCAGGAGGAAACCCAACTTCATTTAAGCCGGTGGAGATAATCCCGTTGTCCTTGAGCAGGGCTGGTTTCAGACTTCAGAGTGGACGTGCGGTCCAGCCCTGTCGGGTGAGAAGTGAGCAGAGGCTGGGCAGGGAAAGAAAAAAGGCCTGCAGGAAGACTTACTGTCTTCTGCCTCTGGCCACCCCTTGGCGAGATGGGACACATGGAAGGGCAGGGCCATCTCGCTGCCCTCCTGAGGTCATCCACCCACAGTGTAACTGGGCAGGGCCGCAGGGGTGGACACAGAGCCCCCTCCTAATCACTTGTTACTGAGTCAAGGTTTTTTATTATTTATAGCTGGAGGTGTCCTGATACAGAAACTCTGGGACAGAATGGCAGATTTATTCCCCATTACTCCAGAGGTTAGAACTAAGGCCAGAAAGTGACATAATGAGGAAGACATTTCCACTCTTAGAGGAAGAGCTTGCTGACACCACTCTGAGATGGGGTGGGGGGAGGGGAAGGACGTGGGACCTTCAGGGAGTGAGCTTCCATCCAGGGAGGCATTCAAACAAGATGACTGTCCGCGGTGCAGCAGATGGGTTTTCTGCAGGGAGCAAAAGATTCAACAGGGTCACCTCTAAAGTTCTTCTGACCTTGAACTTCCAGGGTTCTGTGGTCAGGAGCAAAGACCTAGAATCAGCCCGGGCCTCCATCCTCAAATATTCCACAGGGTCAAATTTTCCTATTTCCTATGCATTTAAATACATTCTTTTAATTTTTTGTTTTACTTTAAATTCAGTTTTTCTGATACTTTGAAAAACCTGAGCAAGCTCCATGTGTTGCTACCTATTCTTAGAGTCTCTGAAAAACATTTTATAAATACATTCTCTCTCTCTTTGTCTCTGACACACACATACACACACTCACACGGACACACAAGTACACAGGAACGTAATTACACACAGTCAACACCCAAATTATCCATAGGCAAGAATTCTAGCCAGAAAACAGAAACCCCCACCCCTGGCCCCTGAGCATATTCCTGTAACCCCTGTTTTCTTCGGGTCACGAGCTGTCTAGTAAGATCACCCGTGGCCTTGAAGTGAGAAGTTGTGCGTTTGAATTCTGGCCCGGCTGCTTCCTGGCTGGGTGATCCTGTGCAAGTCCCTTGCTTTCTCTAGGCCTGAACTAATAGACCAGCCCAAGTAGAGTAGCCATCCAGGGCTGGCACATCGGTGAGCCGTAACTAGCAACTGAAGTCACGAGGCATGGCCTCCAGGAGGCTTGGACACGTGCAGAGAAGAGGACCCAGGGTGGGGTGCAGGTGGGCACGGTCAGCACTTGGGATGCTGATTTGGATGACTCAGAGGTTTCCAAGGAGTCCAAGGTCTACAAATCAAGGTACCCCCTTCCCTGAATGGTGTTAGGTGCCTGATATTAAGACGTGCCTTTGCAGCCTCACTTCTCTGTTTAAAACCCTCTCTTTCTGACCTATCCCACTTTTGTCGATTTAATTTTAAAGATTCAAATATTGATTTTATTCAGATTGTAAGAGAAAAACGTACTATCTGTTGAAAATGTGTGGCGCAGTGGTAGAATAAGAAAATCACTCATAAGCTTATTATACAGGGATTACCACTATCACTGCATTAATGTCTTTCCTTCTAGTCTTTTAAATGGATGGGTAGCTATTACAGAGGAACAGAGAAGTGGGTTGGTGGCGATTTGCATTTATCTGGATATGTAGATACTGTAAGGATTCAGGCTATAATCAATAGTACCTGACATTTATTGGCGCTTACTTTGTGCTAGTGACTTGTTCTACTTGCAAGTATTATGTCATTTAATTTTTGGAATGCTCCTCTAAAGTAGGTACAGTTATTATCCCCATTTTACTGATGAAAACACTGAGGCAACAAGAAGTGGCCACCGCCATGCAGATCCACTGTGTCGATCTATGAACCCCTCAAAATGGTGGGCAGCGTCTGAACCCTTATCCGATTCCCAAAGGGGCACATGACCCAGGAGGTCCTGAAGGGTGGCCACAGGCCCTGGGGTGGGGGAGGGTAAGCCCCACCCTGCATTGGCAGGTGTCCAGGGGGTTGCCCTGGCAAGTAAGCTTGGGGAAGGGCAGACTTTCTGAGCTCACTTGTGGAACCTGAGAAGGACTTTTGTGGGATCTGACATTTAGGGTCCAAATGTGAAATTCCTTGGCCCCCGCACAGAGCTGAATGTGTTTGCTGGAGCTTGTTTGCCTTCTGATCTCACACGCACACCCCTGGTTTGTTTGGAGAGCTGCAGTTTCAAGAAACAGCAACACAATTTAGAAACCAAATCAAACGGCCTGAGTGGGAGTAGAGGCCAAGGCAAGAGGCAGCTCCCCACCCTTCCTGGGAAGCGAGGGGCGGTCTCCAGACAGAGTGTAGAGAAAGAGAGAGAAAGAAAAATATGATAAATCATTAAAGGGAATCTGGAAAGGACCAGAGGCCCCCTCATTATCCGTCTGTCTTAGCACAACTGTTTAATTTTAGTGGTTATAATCATTAGTCTATAGACGTTTTCTGCCTTTTTTGAACTTTATATTCTGACATTTTCCCATGTTTCTAGACCATCTTCCCATTTATATTTGTCATTCTATCAGTTGTATGCTTTGCATGAAATAACACTGAAACATACATGCTTAAGTTGTTTCCTTTGTCCCAGAATAGATTTCTAAGAGGATTAATCGATCAAAGTACTTTTAATGTTACATATGCTTTTCCGAAGCATGAAACTTGGTTTGTGACAGCATCTTCTACGTCTTCATGGAAGGATAAGCTTCAACACAACCTCATCATCATTAGATACCATCATTTCATTGTTTTGTAATTGATGCCGCATTTTCTCAGTGTTTAATTATATACACACATATAAATTACTGATGAGAATGATAGTTTTTCATGTGCTTGCTTAACTGTTTTCTTTGTGGAGATATTTCATTGTGACGGTTGTGTATTTAGCTCTGGACTTTGGGAAACACACAGCCTCATCTGTTAGATCATACGTGATGCAACATATTACCTCATTTATTTTCCTTCTTTTTTTTAATTAAAGATTTTATTTATTTGTTTAAGAGAGAAAGAGCGCTCACACAGCAGGGGGAGGGGCAAAGGGAGAGGGAGAGGGAGGAGCACACTTCCCACTGAGCAGGGAGCCTGGGATCAGGACCTGAGCAGAAGGCAGATGCTAATGGGCTAAGCCACCAAGGGGCCCCTCTTCTATTTTCTGTCTTATCCTCAATTTGCTTTGTTTCTGAAAAACAAACAAACAAAACAGAAACTTAGCTTTTTAAAGTTCAATATTTTGATCTTCTTTTTTAAAAATTCTCCTCTTGTTCCAAACTTAGAACTTTATCAGGACACTAGGAAAAATAGGAAATCAAGACAGTTACAGCATTTGGGGAGGGGTAAAACAAATAACACCCTCTTACCTTGACCCAGACCTAAGCACCCTCCATCCTCAGAGCAAACCAGAGGTTTCCGGACAATGTATGTCTCCCCACTTTCCGGGTGCAGCCTGTCCGGGTGCAGGCTTGTCACAGGAGGAGGCTTCTTCCATTCTCTGCCCTCCCTCCTCTGTGCCAGCTGGGGAAGGCCTTTGGTGGGGCGGTGGGACCATCGGGTGGCTGAGGAGTGCTGGTGATGACACGGCACGGGGCAGAGCGCCAGCGAGGGAGAGGCTGGCTTGTGGACCTCGTGTTGCTGGAGCCGGCTGGCCCTGGCCCGCACACGGGGTGCTCTCTTGGGAAGGGAAAATGCAGTAGCACCGTGGAGCACTGGGCATCTTGTCCAGCATAAAATAAGCAAACACAGAAGGGGGCTGCTGCTGGTGGTGACTGAAGTTGGTGTTTAGCTTGGAGAGGGGGGCATCCTCAGTCACTGAACACTTACGTGCCAGCGTTTCAGTCATCATTTTACACACATGCCTCATTTTCTCTTCGCGGTGGCACTGGGAGGTGGGTGCTGTGATCAGTCCCATTCGGCAGATGAGGAAAACAAAGCTGAGGGTAATTAACACCGCAAACTCAGAAGTGGCAAAGCTGGGATTTGCCTGGTATAGAATTCTAGAAAGTTGGAGAGGAGGGATCCTGGAGGTCAGCTCCATGCCACACTCTGCAGGAGGCGGACATTGCTACTCATCACCACATTCCTATCCGCAGAGCTAGAAAGGGCCTTGTTGCCTCTGGTGTCCCTGTAGTCATCAGGAATCAATTGCAGTTAGTCTCCTGCTGGGCCTTTTGCAGTGACGGGGAGGGGAGTTTGGGGGGGGTGTTGTGGGGGGGAGACTGAAAGCCCAGCAGAGCTGAGAAACAGGGGGCTGTCCCTAATTGCATGACTTTGAACAAGAGATCTAGCTTCTCTGAGCCCCAGTTGCCACCGCAGCATTATTTATTTACGTGACCACTCATTCATTTCTTCAACAAATGTATCTCGAGCTCCTCCAGAGCCAGGCACTGGGCTAGGAGCGAGATGCAACAAGTAATTTTTTTCTATAACTCGAAACCTTTTGGCTCTAACAAGCTAGTTTGTTGCAGCCCTTGTGATAGCTCTCTCGCCCGGGGGTCATTCCCATTTTCCTTCTCTGAGCCTCATCCCTGGTCGCACTTTCTGTGCTGGCCTCCTTCATACACGGCTTCCAGAATGTTCCATCTTACCAGGAACCAGGCGCTTGCAGAGCCAGGGTTTGAGCCGCTCTGAGAATACTGCTGAGAGAGGAGCCGCAGATGCTTGCTCTGCTGTTTGAAATACTTACAAAAAAATATTTGGACGACCCTTCATTACCTGCGTGGGCATGTTTACATTGCAGGCCGGAGCGTTTGTGAAATTCTGAGAAACAGTTTCCTGTGGAACGTGAATGTTTCTCCTGGAAGACTCCTGTGGCAACCCATGTTGTATATGTGAAGCGTGTTTTGGAATTTTATAACAGAGGGGCTGATTCACAGCAGATGGGATAGAAATCCAAGGGAAAAGGATGTATAAACTGGGCACCACGATTCAGCTCTGAGTTCAGATTTTTAAGATATACTAAAGGTCAGAGGTCAAGGACCTTGACCTATTGCCTAGGCTTTCCCTTAAGTTTTTTTTTTTTTTAAGATTTATTTATTTGAGAGAGAGACAGCGCACACGCACGTGTGAATGTGCACACATGAGTGGGGGGATGGGGAGAGGCAGAGAGAGACGGAGAGAAATTCTCAAGCCGACTCCCTACTCAGTGCAGAGCCTGACGCAGGGCTCATTCTCAGGATCATGACCTGAGTCAAAACCAGGAGTCGGCCACCTAACCAACTGAACCACCCCGGTGCTACTCCCTGAAGTTTTCATGTTGCCTTGGCTCATCTGAATCTTGGTGCCATTATAAAGGAGGCAGTTTTATGATACTCAGTTTATAGACAAAATTCCGGCGGCATATTATAAAGTCCAAAGCAGCTTTTACTGGAAGCTTCCTACATAAAAGCCCAGATTTGGATTAGTATCAGTGTTTCTCAAAATTTTAAAGAATTTTTCTTGGATAAACATTTTGTTAAAAGCCACTCACCACCATATCTTCCATGTGTCTTTTATGACCCCCAAATTTTTTACCTAAATCCATTCTGTAATTTATAATATACAATATATACAATGTATTATAATATAGTAGGCATTTCTGTGGCCCCAATTTGAAAATTAAATAATAAGTCCTATTTACTGTAGTGTATGTAGCCTAGCCCTACGCCGAATGTTTTACATATATTGTCTCCCACAATTATCCTGCCTATGGTTATCAACGCATTTTACAGATGAAGAAACAGATCCAGAGGGGTAGGGAATTACTCAGCCTGGATTTGAACCTTGGTCTGGCTGACTCCATGTGACCCCACACTCTTCACTTGCTCTGTCCCTGTCTTGCTGCACCCCCAGGACCAGCACCCTCAGTGGGAGATCCATCAGGAAGCGAGGAAGGTGTGTCTTTGTGTGGGGGCTGAAAGACAAGGCGGGGGACTGTTGCAGCGAGGTGTCTGGGGGCTGGGCTGTGGGCTGGGGATGAGTCAAGTGAGGGCCTGAAGCCAAGGAGCTGTTTTCCTTTTTAGTATTTAACTGTCTGTTCCAGGCCCCTGTGAGTCTGGGGGCCACGGTTGTGCACATGGCTGACCCTGCCCGCTGGTGGGGGAGATGGGCCACCCAACATTGGAAAGACCTGAGTTCTAGTCTCAGCTCTGCAGCTTCTCAGCTGCACCTTTCTGGGCCTGGATTTTGTCTTCTATATAATGGGTTGATAATAGTAGTGACCCAGAGCCGTGATGGTGCTATGAGAGGAGGGTCAGGGGAGTCAGACACAGATGACAGAGTGGGGGCCTCGTGCTGTCTTGGAGGGCCTGGTGGTTTTCTGGAACAAGTGCTGTCTAAGCTGAGACCTGGAGGAGGAGAGAGATTTGGTGGTAAAAGGAATGGAGAGTGGACTCCCAGGGAGGTGCCAGTTCTTTGGGGACCTGAGGACAGGCCCATGTGACTGGAGTGATCAGCATGAAATTACCAGAAGGTGGTGACTTGGCTCTGGGCTGGGCCCCTTTTGGGGACTCAAGTGGCCCACTGAGACCTGTAATTGATAGGAGTGGAGGTGGGGACATTCTCGCTGCCCACCACGACAGACCACAGTCTGGGCCCCTCTGGCCCAGAAGGTGGAGAAGAAATCATATGGAGGGTTCTGAAGGGAGTCCACAGGGAGCCCTGTGTGGGGAAGTTCGAGGAGGACTGGCGGGGACTTGCTGCCCAGTGACCTCCCACAAGTATGGACGTGCTCTGCCACGGCTGTGAGAGCCCCCAGGAGTCCGTGGGATGTCCCCGTGGCGGGCTGGGTCCTCCCAGCTGGACGAAGCCTGTCACGCTCCTCTTTCAGTGATGGAGCCCGTCCCTTCTCCATCAAGCTTTTGTTGGGCACCGGCCACACACCGGGTGCTCGTCTAGACCTGGGGATACAGAGGTGAGCAGTGCAGTCCGAGATCCTCCTCTCACGGAGCTTACTTCCCTGTGGGCACGGGACGGCAACAGGAGAACCATCTGGGAGGTTGGCATGTCCCGAGTGAGTGAGGATGCAAGCCGTGTGCATGTCTTGGGCACTGGGTCCCAGGCAGGGCCGCCACCTAGAGCAGAGGCCGGGAGGTGGGACGAGATCGGGCCTGTGCACATGGATGGCGTGTGCGGTTTGGAGTGAGGGATGGGACAGTGGAAGGAGCCAGAGTCAAGAGGCAGCAGAAGGCCAGGTCATGTAGGACCCAGTAGCAGAGGAGCGACGGGGTCTTAGGCTGCTGCTACTGGTGGACGAGGCTCTGGGCGTCAGGAGAGGACAGGGGGAGCCCTTCCCTCTGTCGAGTGACAGAGACAGGCCATGCTGTTTGTGGCCAGAGAAAGCCTGCGCAGGTGCCCCCACCTTCCTGCGCTTCCATCTGCTCTGCTAGAAAACAGCGCGGAGGTCTGTGAGAAGTAGATGACGCCCCGGCTGGCCCAATGTGTGCTCGCCAGGGCCGTCTCTAATTAGTGAGAGGATTAAAGCCCCGAGGACAAGCCCCAGGCAGAGGGCGCACTGCCTTTCATGCTCCCGGAAAATCGAAACTGTCTTCTGCTCTGTGCCCACAGCATGGGGCCTGCATGGCCCCCACCATTGTCCTCACGTGCCCTCCTGTCACTGTGGCTGCATGTCAGCAGAGAGGGCAGGTGGCCCTGAGGCCTTTCCACCACAGGTGGCAGGAGAGTGGGGACCGCGGGGTTCCTGCTGGTTCTGACAGGCTGCCAAGACCAATGTCTTGGTGCTGGGGGTCAGGACTCTGAATGGAGAGGGACAGGGTGCCGTAAGGATACTGAAGAGGGGCACCCAGGCCAGGATGTGGGTGCAGGGAAGGCTCCCTGGAGTTGGGAGGTCTATGCTGAGGTCTTCAGGGTGCTGGTGATGAGGGATGAGGGGCGAACTGGTCAAAACACCAAACACATTTTAAGGCATTTGAAATGCCAGCACCTGAGGCGGGGTTGGGGGCAAAGGACTGAAAGAGGTCCTGAGGGGCGGGGCAGGGAGGAGCTGAGAGGTGGGTGGGCGGGGCAGACCAGATTCACCAAAAAAAAAAAAAAAAAAAAAAAAAAAAAAAAAAAAAAAA
>NC_081560.1:178279641-178341989 GCF_022355385.1 Mustela nigripes | reverse complement strand
AAAAAAAAAAAAAAAAAAAAAAAAAAAAAAAAAAAAAAAAATGGCCCAAAGGGTAGGACAGGAGCTGGAAGGTGAGGAGGTCCTGCAGACAATGTAGGCAGTGAGACGTGATGGGAACGTGGACGAGGGTGGTGGCCGTGAGGACGGAGTGGAAATGTCTACGGTCAGCTAGGTAACGCCGCACTTGGAGTTTGACCAAACTCAGACGGACGCAGAGAGAGGAGTGAGAGCTGATGCCCAGGTGTGGACCCTGGGTGGCTTGTGGGTGATGCCGCCTTATCGAGATCCTGCGGCCAGGAGGGAGGACTGCGGAGGATGAGCTGGGCTTTGGGAGAGAGGGAAGGGCGTGGGAGGTGCTCTGGGGAGACTCTCAGGAGGTCTGGAGCCCCAAAGGAAGGTCGAGCCCTGGGCGGGGAGGTGGGCATCTCTGCAGATAGATGGAGGAGGCTTCTGAGTGCTGAGCTGTCTGTGCAGCAATGTGGAAGAAGGAGAAAAATAAAATATGCGAGTGTGTAGATTGCCCTGGGAGCCTTGGGGGTTGAGTGTTGTCCTAGGATTCCCTGGGCTGGTAGCCTGGGACTGGGTCCCTGAAGGATGCCTGGCTGTGGGCAGGTAGACGAGGGAAACGATGGGGTTGTCCAACATGGAGAGAGACGTAGACTGTGGCCATATCTGAGGAAGGCTGGTGGAAGGAAGGTTTCTTGGGAGAGAGATGCCAGACAAGGCACATTGTCAAAGGTGTCGAACATTAAGCTGAAGAGTTAGAGCTTTTTCTTGTAGAAGAGGGAGGCTCAGCATGGTTTTGGAACACAGGAGACTTAGTCAGAACCACGTTTAATTTCTGGCCTCACTGCCTTGGCACGTGTCCTTATGACACGTGCTCAGTGGGCAGCGTGCTGGTGGCTGTCCCTGCCCTCTGAGCTTCAATTCATGTGGCCTCAGCCCGGCCAGCTTCACTCAGTGGGGGTATAGGGGCAGAACTGGGAAGTTAGCTTGAAGGGCCATTGCAGGGTTAGCCTCGTCACCTCCACCACTGCCTTCACTCTTCCTCCAGCCTGCATTTGGGTGCCCTGTGCTCTTGGCCTCCAGACCGTGTCTTGAGCCTGCCTTTGAGATAATGGGGGATTGTCTCAGTAGGCAAGTAGTCCTGGGAGGGAGAGGGCGCTCGGTAGGAAAACCATGTTCTCCACTCTGGGAGTGCCCCCATGGGCCCCCCATTGCCCACTGTCTGACTATTGTCCACTGTAAAAAGGTGCCTATGACTTAATAACATGTAATACTTTTTGGACTGCTTACCACGTGCCAGACCCCAACCAAGGCTACATATAGCAGTTCATTTAGTCCTCTTCATTCTTAGGAAGTGGGCTCTCTATACCCATTCCACAGATGACAATACTGAGGCTCAAAGAGGTTAAATTATTAGCTCATGGTCTCATCTACAGTCAGAGACTGTAGGCTCAGGATTTTTAATGCAGGCCAACAGAGGTCAAGTTCATCTTTTTAACGCATCACCCTAAAATCACTCTGAGCAGAGGCTGGTCTCTGGGGTCTCCCAGCAGCACCCCGCCCACCCCCTCCTCCATAACCTGGCAGCATGATGAAGCCTCCTTTAGGTACCTTTTGAGAGCTGTGGCCATCTCAGGGCAAGTTGGTGGTTATCCCACCTTGGTCACTTACTTGATGTGTGTGGTCTAGGGATCATCACTGAAATCCCTTAAACCTTAGTTTCCTTCTCCGCAAAATGGGGACCACTAGTCACCTCTTAGAGTTATGGGAAGCAAATGAGATAAGGCTCTTAAGCACTTAGTATAGGGCCAGGAGTCAGGGAAGGGCCCGGTAACGGTGGTCATGAGAGTCGTTGCCTCCTTGCACAGAGGACCCGGAAGCCACCTGGCCAGTCGCGAACAGGTGCCAGTGGCACGTGTGTGGGGCGGGGCCAGAGGACAGGGAGGATGACTCATTAACCGAAGCTCTGCATTATTGATGCCGTTATTCTCAGACTTTGAACGAGGGCCGGCTTGGGAGCCCATATATGGAAGGCGCGTCGCAGCCTCCGCGACAGGCAGCCCCCGGGGTCCCGAGTTGCCATGGAGTCCCGCAGGCAGCCCGGGGCAACCTCCCGCGGTGCTCGGAGCGAGCCCCCCCCCACCCCCCCACCCCAGCGCAGGTCCTCCGTCTGAGGCCTGAGCCCTGGCTGCGCCGGGTTCCTCCATCGCGTGGCCCTTGCTCCCCTTGGACCCAGGGGGAGAGAAACGACCGGGTGGAGACTGGGGCGGGCTTCCTCCGGAGACTGCGGTTCCTGCGCGGTGCCTGCCGCAGGGCTTCGGCCCCGGGCTCTTCCGATGAGCGGAGGCGCTGCGGGGCGGAGGGGACCTGAAATCCGGTCCCCGCCGCTGGCCGAGCAGTGCGCCTTCAGTGCGCCGGCGTCCGGCCGGCTGGCGAGAAGCCGGGTCCCCACCGCGCCCCCTCCTCGGCGGCGGCGGGCTCCGGGGGGAGCCCGGGAGAGGAGGGGCCAGACCCGGAGCGACGGGTCCCGGGGGCGGGGGGACGTCGAGCCGGGCCCCGCGCCGGCCTTCCCCGGCCTTCCCCCGCCGGCCAGGCTCCGCGGGGCGGGGCGCGGGGCGGGCCCGGGAGGAGCGCGGGGAGGAGTCCGGGCTGCGGCGGCGGCGGCGGCGTCACAGCAGCGCTCCCGCTGCCCGGCGCATCAGACCCGGCCCGAGCGCCTCCGAGGACGCGGACTGGGACCCACACGGGCACAGGGGCTGCGCCGGAGGTTCCTCTCGCGGGCGGGGGCTGCGCGACCATGGCGGACAAGGAAGGCGGCGGCGGCGACACGGGTCCCCGAGGTGAGCGCCGGTCGCGGGTCCTGCGGCTGCGGCGGGGCGGGCCGGGGAGGGATGAGGCGCGCTCGGCCCGGCGCCCCGCAGCTCCCTCTCGGAAAAAGTGGGCGCGCACCCCTCAGCATCTTGCCCTCGCTGGGAGCAAGGGGCAGCGCCGCGGCCGAGCAGGGGGTCCGGGGGAGGGGGACCGCCTGCGGCCCGCCGGTCACGTGCTGCGCTCCCCGGCTGGGGTGCGGACACTGCGGCGGGAACTGCAGCCCCTGCCCGGGTGCCCTGGACATCCCGGTCCCAGGGTGGCGCCTCTTGGGGGGAGGGCCTTGCGAGTCCGGGTGAGAACCAATCCCGGGTGTCCATCCCCTGCGCGCGGTGCGGGGACGCCCGCGATTGCCGAGTAAGGGGCCGGCCGCCGGGTGGCCCCGTATCCCCAGCGGCTCGTTTCCGTGACTCAGCGAGGCGCGGGTGGGAGCCTGGGGGCAAACCAAGGGTCTGGAGCTGTCCCCTGGCCCCGCCGAGGTCGCGCGTACGTGCGGGGAGTGGGGGCCGCAGCTCCGGGCTGGACTGCGGCTCACTGCCCGCCCCGCCCATCCCCAGGGATTCTGCCGGCGGTGGAGGGGCCAAGCGGCGAGGGCTCGTCTGTCCCCTCCTTGCCCTGGCGGGGGAGAGGAAGGTGGCTCCCAGTGCGGAGGACGGACGCTCGCATTCTGCAAATGTTCTATGGCCGCTTTCTTTGGGGAGCGTGGTTAGGGCTCGGATGGGGCGGGGGTGCCGGGTAAGGACCGAGAGAGGACCCGGCACCGGGGGAAGAGGAGGAGCAGCTTTTGGAGCCCAGGACTATAAATCATGGTTTCACCAGCGGAGGGGACGGCCTGACCAGGATTGTGGGTCCCAAGTGGGGAAAGTTGGGCGCACGGAGACGCCGCGCGTGTCTGACCTGAGGGGCTTTAGCAGTAGCAGCCGCAGGAGGGGAGCGCAGCCCAGTGGCTTCCGGCGAGCGGCAGGGTAAGCTGCCTGGCGAGGATGAAATTAAAATGTCTGGGACGTGAGGGAAATTCATCCAGGGAAAGCTCTGCGGGCACCTCAAAGCTGGGGAAACTGAGTCAGGTGGCAGCGCAGCCACCATGGGCAGGGTGCTTGCAGTCTTGCAGACTGGTCGCGGCCCCCGCCCTCTGCTGCGCTCTGAGCGGCACCTGCCCCCTCCCCAGCCCATTGTTCCAGCAGATCTGGGAGGTGCCTCCCCGCATGGCACTGCAGTGGTGGGGGAGTTGCGGGGGGAGGGGGACATCCTGACAGGGCTCACTCTTGGGAGGGGCCTTGGAGAGCTCAGGCCAGGCCCAAAGGCGCATCAAAATCTGCCCCCACCCCTGCCCTTCCCCAGCTGGCAGTGGGCTGGTGGCTTTGTCTGGATATCACTCAGCAACTGGATGGGTTCATTCCCCCTCCCCTACTTTTTCTTTAAATTGGAAAAAAAAATGTAGGGTGATAGGGAGGGACATCAGATTTGCTAAGAATTGCTAAAGCTTAAGTTTCTTGTCTCTCATGCTGGGATAAACAGTGGTTGGCTGTATCAAATTCAAGGTTGGCTATGGGATGTGTGAAATCGGAAGAGCGAGCAGGAACGTGCTTTCCCCTATACCCCACACGTTTGTCTTGTAAAATCGGATTCAGCACCCCTACCCTAGACACACACACGTGCGCACGTGCACGCGCACACACACACACACACACACACACACACACACACACACACTGGGTGGTTGCCTGTCCTCAGGTTGGGAGAGCTCTCCATCCAGGATGGGGAGACACATGCTGGGTGTGCTGGGCCACCTGCCACCGTTCCCATGTGCCTGCTCTAGAGTGTGTCTTCACTTCAGTGATCTGCAATTCGAGGCAGCCTGTGCGAATATCCAACACACGGACTTGGGGCACAGAGCAGGCTGTCCCTGGCAACTTGCTGGTTCTCTCTTGGTTCCCAACCCTTCATCTCTAACATGGGAGATATTAATAGTATCTTATGGGAGCAGAGCCTGCTCACCCATCATCTAACACATCTATTTGTAAGATTTCCTCACTGAATATTCTGTGTGGGGCAAGGAGCATAGCTTATTTTATTTCTTAAAGCCTCTGCAACAGACCTGTTACCAGCATTGCCCTTTCCCCCAGGTAGGAAATCTAATCTAGATTGAACGACCTATCCAAGGTCACACATCTAGGAAGTATTGATTTGGACTTAGGCCATGGGATTGCAGGGCTCTAGCCCTTTGCTGCCATCCTATGTAGCCCCTGTGGGTGTGGCCAGTGATGCCTGCTGTATGAGGAACATGAAAATGGTGTTCTTCTGGGGATTATTTCAAGGATGCTTCAAGGATGATTGCAGAGGGATCAAGCTGTTGGGGATTTTGGGCAGTGAGAGCCCTGGGTGGTGCGATGAGCCGGAAAGACTGGCTATAACATGTTTCCCAACGGAGCACGTGGGGGTGGGGTGTGGGTAGAGTTCTTCATGAAACAAGAATGGCAAATGTTGGTAGTTGAAGAAGCTGTCTGATGGGTACCTAGCGCTTCATCACTATTCCCTTTCTCTATGCATTTCCTATGAGTTTCCTTTAATTAAATATTTACATTAATTTGCCAAGGGCCACCTTTTAATCTTTAGAGGTTTGGACGGCAAAAGCTGAGATGACCTTCATCCTGCCCCCAACAAGACCCGCATTGGTTGACACAGGGACCCCTAGAAAGATGAGATGAATGGGCAGGGTGGGGGGGAGGATGGGAGGCCCCGTGGGATGGTTCAGGCCAGGCTAGCTCTTATGGTGACCGAGTCAGGGGTAGGCGTGGGCAGTGGAAACCTAGTCAATTACTCCAGGGAGGAGATGGGATTAGGGAGAGGAACAGCAGGCAGGGGGGTTGCCCATGTTGGGGGTGCCTCTGGAGGCATTGGGTTGGGCTTTGGAGATGGGATTCTTAGCATGCTGGTAGTTAATCACGATAAAAACAAACATTTCGAACATGGACATTTAGTGAGGACTCTGTTGAAAATTTTGAATTATTGAAATTATTGAATTACTTCTTTTGGCCCCGCGCACATTTGTTATTGAACGAATGGCTAACAGGGGTCCTGTTACGCCCATTTTACGAGGGAGGGAGCTGCCAGGCCTGCATGGCTCAGTCGCTCAAGAGGTGGGCTTGAGTGAAGGGTGGGGGGTGGTCAAGCTGTCTAGCCTCTCTCAACATGCGCCAGACAAGGCATAGGCCCTGAGGAAATTCCACTGAGGGTCGGAATGAATGAGCGCACACACGCCTCGTGGAGTGTGGCTGCCTCACTTCCCCATGGCCACCAAACTGCAGATGGAAGTGGAGGGCACTGGCTGCAGCTCCCAAGAAGCTGAGCACAAGTTGAAATGATGCTCTGGGTATCCAGAGCATCTGGCTGGGGCTCTGGCCAGGGACCCACTTCCATGTCCGTGTGTGTCTGTAGCTGTGCCCCTGCCACTGTGTACTCTTCCCTGTGCGAGCGCCCCACACAATGTCCCGTTTCTCAGAGCCCTGTGATCTCCTTTCTTCTCAGGAAGCCTTTGTAGACTCATCCAGCTTGGTGAGATCTTGCCTTTGTGGTCCCAGAGCGTTTGGTACTGATCATTGGTAATCTCAACTAGTATCCATTGAGTGCTACAATGTTCCAACTTCATATGTGCACATCCCATTGACTCCTGCGACAACCCTAGGAGGTTGGGGTTATTATACCCCATTTTGCTGATGAGACAGTTGAGGCTTTTGAGACTTTGTTAGTTTGCTCAGCCAAGGGATCAAATCATGTGGCCAATGAATGCTTGAGTCGGGACATCAATCAGTCAAGGACCCTAAAAACTTGAGATTTTCTCTCAATGTCTTTTGACCAACAAAGGCAAGGACTGTGTCTTTCATTTCCATATTCTTAGGGAGGGCACATAGTAGGTGCTCAATAAACACCCTACTGTGTGTTGAGTGACTCTCAGTCAGTAATCCATAAGGGAACACAGCAGTGGGGAATGGCATCTGCATCCAGCCCACTCTGCAACAAAGTGGTGCTCTAGAAACATGGATGCTCAGGAGTGGGTTGAAGCTGAAGGGCTGTAGGCAGGGCTCAGTCAATCCTTGAAGAGCTGAAATTTTGATTCCAACAAGGGTTTGAGTGACGACTCAGTATTGTGGGGGCGAAATGCTCTCTCAGCGCATAAATAGGCCTCTGGTAAGGGAGAAAGCGTCTTTATTATTGCTGTGCATAATTAGAATGGCAGGGAGGAACCAGGCGCTTTAATGAATGAGCAGCATGGGGTAGGGAGTGAGCGCCTTCCCCCTGCAGCATGTTTGGACATTGATAGGGGAGCAGGGTGAGCCACGGCGGGGACCAAGAATTGACACCGACCCCACCCACCGTGGCGGGTTCCTCAAATCCTTGCTGCCCCCCTTTTATTAGAAACGATTCCCAATCCATTGCTCAGAGATGGGCTGTCACAGGTGCGTAGGGGTAGGGGTAGGGGAGCAATGTGGCTTTGGAGCCCTAAGTGCGTGTGGACTCCAGCTAAGTTTTTCCTTCCTGGTCTGGGTGAGGGGCACATGGTGTCTGCCTTGGTCTGTTGTGGGAACAGTGCAGATATCAGAGGGGCCATAATTTATCAAGTTCTTTCCCCAGCGGAGGAAGGGAGAGGGGACGTTCCTGTCTCTGCCTCCCAGATGCCCCCAGGGATGACCATTGCCTTGTGTGGCATGATGACGGGTCCGGCTGATCTGCTTTCTTTGCAGGCGTTAGAAGGAGGGCAGATTCTGCTCCGGTTTTTCCGACTTGGGTCTAGGTAGGGAATATGTCCAGGTCCTGAAGCAAAACGCTGGAAGGGAGGAACACTCCTTTCCCAGCAAACACGAAGTCGGCCCTCCTTGAGCGCCTTTCCCCCATGTCTGCAGAGCCCACGGATGAGAGGCAGGAAGGAAGGCGGCTGAGGGCGGGTCCAGGAGCATGTCAGTGTCGGAAGCTACACATTTTGGTCACTGGACATCCCCTGGGGCTCGTTCCCCATCCCGGCTGCCTGTTAGCATCACCCGGGGAGCTTTTTACATGTCTTGATGCCTAGGCCTCCTTGCAGAACTATTCTATCAGGACTTCTTGGAGTGAACAGCCAAGTTTGGCAAATCTGTGAGTTAGCACATATCTGGATTTCAAACTTGGGACCTCAGCACTAGGGGGTTAGAGGGCAGGAGCCTCGGACACGGTTCATTCCCTGGTGCTAGACTGAGTCAGCAAACTTCGTAGGTACCAGCTCTGTGCTCCATGGTTCGCTTGTATTGTGTCATTTCATCTTCATAAATACCCCATGAAGTGGGAGATTTCACACAAGGGGAAACTGAGGCTCAGAGGAATCGAGGAGGTGCCCCAGGGTGAGATAGCTGGGGGGAGGGGCGTCAGGGAGGGGTGACCTTAGAACAGAGCTCAGGGCTGTCAGCAAAACCTCCACGGGCACATTTTGTACTTAGGGAACTTTTTCTCTGTCTTCAACCTCTTCGAGATTCACCTTCCTGATTCTGCCATAGGTACTGACCACCTAAACCGTGATTTCTTGATGACTTTTAAAATTGATCTGCTGGTTTTTGAAAAACGCATTTATTTTAAGAGACTTACTTATATCAGTTCCATAAATGGGAAACCTCTGTCACTTGCCCCACATAGAAGGGGACTGCAGTGAAAATGTGTGGCATCCCACATACAGTCAGAATGCTTTCGGGAGATGCTGTTGCCCGTGGAAGGTTTTGGGCTGAGGCCGCGCTCGGGGTAAGAGGGAGACCAGAGAGTTCTAGAGGAGGTCAAGGATACAGGAGCACCAGACTGAGACGTTCTCTTTTCTGGAAGTCCTTCTCCAGAGGGGCTTGAACAAGAAGAGAAATAAATGGTTTAGGAATCACCCGGCGGAAGCTCCTTGTTTCTCGTTCCTAGACCTTTTGGAATTGGAGCGCCCAGGAGAAGGGGCCCTGGGAGTGGGTTTGCAACACCTGACAGTTTATAATCAGGTGAGAACTGGTGCCCTGTCCATGGGCCACCACAGGCATCTCTGTCTATCAGGGAATGGGGCCCTCCCTCAGGGACCCTGAACTAGGATGGGCTGCTTTACTTTGGCCATGTGGGGGACAGAGAATGTTTCTATGCAATTTTACAGGGACAGTCCACCTGGATTCCAGTTCTGGCTTTACCACTTGCCAGCTATGAGATTCTGGGCAAATACTTAGCCCTGCCCCCACCCCCACCTCAGCTTCCCCATCTGTAAAGTGGGAGTAATCAATAGTACCGGTTTCAGAGCAGATTTTATTTACTCCCACAACCTCCAGTAAGGTTGTGGCTCCTTTGCTATTGTCTGTTGTTACTTATTATTATGAATTCCGTAGACATTTATTAGTGGCTGCATTTCATGGAGGAGGCTCAGAGGGGAAAAGGGCTGGCCTGGAATCCTATGACTAGGAAGGGGGAGACCCTAGCCCGAGCATCAGTCTACATGACTTCTTGGCCAGAGAGCCCAGAACTTTGGAGGGCTGGGCGTCTCTGACTGTTGGCCACATTTCATGCCCTTGTGGCCCTTTGCCAAGGCTCTGAGCTCCCTGCTGGCCTTCTTGATTGAAACACTAGTGGGGTTCAAGGTCTTTCTGTATCGCTGGACTCTATCCAGGGATGCCAACCTCGGCCCTTAGGTGGACTTCCCGTCCACCTTTGGATGGGCCCTGTCTCTGTGTTGAGACTCCAGACCTGGAGCTTTGCAGATACTGTTCTGGGCTCTGCCAGAACCACCCCTCCGCTTCCAACCATGACCCTGACCTGGGAGCCAGGGAGGTCAGCTGGGGCCCATGTCAGCTGGGGCTCCACAGTGTCCCCACAGGGAACCGTGAACTGCAGCTTATGGGTCTGGGTTTTTGTCCACTTATCTCGAGGGCGGCCATGTGGCCCGGTTTGCTGGGACTGTTCTGGTTTGTACCTCTTGTCCCAGTGAAATTATTAATAATGACTCCTTTCACTTTCTGGATATCCCAGGTTGAAAGATAAATTCTGTTGTCGTGATACTTATCTCTGTGCTTTCCTCAGCCACGTGAGCCTCACGTGGGACAAGAGAAGCAGGAGGGCGTGTGGTTGAACCCGAGTTTTGGGCTCGGACACTCCAAGGTTCAGCTGTGTAACTCCTGGGTGTAACATTGCTGTGTCTCCATTTCTTCTTCTGTAAACAAGGTTGACTGGTAGCCCTGCCCCAGTGGGGTGCCGTGAAAATTAAATGAGAGAATATAAGTCAAGCGCAAAGCTTAGCTGTAGAAGGTGCTCGCTAAGTGGCCAGAATGGACTCTTCTCCCTGCTGGTTTGATTTGGGGGTTAGAGGGGTGTGACGTGGGGTTTGGAGCCAGACCGCCTGGGTTCAAGCTTGGCCTGTGTCATTTACATGTTCTGTGACCCTGGCAAGTTACCAAACATCCAGAAAGCTCAGTTTTTTCATCGGTAAAATATGGATTGTACTAGTCTTCTTCATGTGGTTTTCGTGAGGGTTATATGAGTTTATGTAGGAAGAGTGCTCAGAACAAGGTCAGCCGTAGACATGAAATTAATGTCAGTTATTATTATTAGCTATTATTGTTATTATGAATAAGAATTCTAAGCTACATCGTTGTAGGCAGGGGGAATTATCTGCTGTATTAGCTTCCTGTTGCCATTGTAAAAATTACCACAAACTCAGGGGCATAAAACAACACAAATTTATTACCTTATCGTCTTCCGGTTGGAAGGAAGCCCAAAGTGGGTCTAACTGAGCTGAGGTCAAGGTGTGGGCTGAACCTTCCTTCTGGAGGTTCTGGGGGCTTCTGCTCCCTTACCTTTTCTGGCTTCCAGAGGCCACCTGCATTCCTGTGACCGCCTCTGATGGCTCCCCCGGGGGCCGGCGAGCCCGTGTTGGTCTCACTCAGGAGCCCAGGGGTCGGTGCTGGCTGTCAGCTGGGCTGCTGTCCGTGGTGGTTTCCGGCGGCTAGAGGAGGAGCAGGAGGTCACAAGGAAGGCCTCTTGAGAAGTTGCGTGCTGTCACTTCTGCATTCTAGAGGTCAAAGCCAAGTCACTGGCCCACCAGGTTCGAGGGGTAGAGAGGCAGATCCCCCTCTTCGTGGGAGGTGCTGCAGAGAATCGGTGACCGCTTTGAATCTGTGTCAGTTTGATGAAAGGGATAAAGGTACAAACTTAAAAATTGCTGTACGTTTTAACACAGCTTGCAGGTCAGGGTCACTCACTTCTTAGAACTTTCCGTGGATGTGGAATGCCAGGAAGTCTGCCCGTTGACAGTCAGATGTTCCTATAGTCCTATTCTCTGAAAAGCAACTTCTGGTATCTTACATTTGAAATTACATGGTTGTTGGTCAAATAAAATCTTAAAAAAAAAAAAAAAGCACGGTGGGGGAGGGGAAGTGGTGGCATCTGCGTGGCTCAGGTCATGATCTCAGGGTGCTGAGATGGAGCCCCAGGTCGGGCTCTGGCAGTGCTCAGTATAGAGTCTGCTTGAGATTCTCTCCCCGCCTGCTTGCACACTCATGGGCTTTCTCTCTCTCTCTGAATAAATAAATAAATTAAATAATTTTTTTTTTTAAAAACGGTGAGAAATTACTTAACTGTTGGTCCACAGCATGTGTTTCCATGAGGGATGAACGGGGGCTTGATGTTGGTACGTGTGGAAGTCTGTTGGCTCCCTGACGATTTTTCCCAGTGGTTTGTGGGTTGATAGGTCAGAAATGCTTTCTCACGAGTAAAGAGCAACAGAAGAACCCCCCACCCCAAATTCTGAAAGTCTACAGGTGCACCTTCTAGTGCAAGTTGTGGCCGCTTCAGTGTCTTTCCGCTCCCCTCATGCTGAGTGGGGACCCCGAGGGGGCTGGGGAAGGAGCCGGATCGGGATTACCCCGTAAGAACACAGCGAGTGCAGGTGATACCCTGGGTGGGGTTTTTTGGGTTGGGCGAGAGTGGGCTCTGTAGGAAGTGAGTGCCCCCGAGGCCTGTCCTCTCAAAGGAGGAGCCCCAGCCAACGACCGACTTCATGGGGTTTGGGGTCCAGGGGCCGGTGTGGCCCACTGTGCAGGGATGTTACTGGATCCACAGCCATTTTGGGAAGGGTGCAAGGGAAAGGTCCTATAAATGTTGAGTGACAGTCACCAACCCTGTCTTTCCCATGAATCCTTTTATTTTTAGCGTGCGATTTTGCAGAATGTGAGGACTCGCAGGAAGACACCACTTTATAGCAGAAAGGCTGGTATTTCTGTTTGCTGTCCAGCGAGTGGCCCTTTGACAATATTTGCCCCGTGATGGAGTGGGACCTCGAATGCCTCGGCCGAGTGGAAGAGGCTCCGCTCTTCTCGGCCCCTCATGTCTGAGTACATGAGCTGGACTTTTGAGACTGTTTTTATTTCTCTGAGCATATTTTTTTGAGTCGTTTTGCTTTACTGTGTTCCACTACTGCCCTCTGAAAATCGAGGCTCCGGGAAGGTAGTAGGGTCTGTAGGATGGACCCGCGAAGCACCCCGAGACCTCAGACAGAAGTGGGTTTTGCTGGTGTGTGGCACTAATGGGGTCCTCCTTGGCGCCTTCTGTTTTTTGTAAATAAGACCCCGTGGTCTGCAGGTTTCCCTGGGACTGGGAACTGTGCTTTCTGTGCCCCAATTCCTGGTTCCTGCTTGGGACACGGATGATGCAGGTGTGGGCGCCCTGGCCTGCTGCTTCGGAGGCCACAACCTGGCCTCGTTGGCCTCCTGTTTCTGTGGACTAAAGGCCAAGGTCCTCTGGCCACTTCCTTCCTTTCTTTTTCTTTCCTCGTCCTTGAGGGGCCATCTCTGCGCGTTGGGATAAGAAAGTGTTTGCAGGACCGATGTCAGGAGTTCTGTTCCCAAAGTGGACTTGGAAGCTGTTGAGGAAACAGAGCTGAGGACGGCCTCACTGGCTGGTGGGACCTGGGGGCCGCTGCTCTCCTTCTATAGGTGGGCACATGGAGGCCAGGGAGGGCTGCAGAGACCGCCCCCAGATACTTGGCAAGGCCAGCGTGACAACCCAGGTCGGCGGACTGCCTCTGCACACTTCCCCCCTCTGAACCAGCGCAGGCCTCAGGATACTTCTCGACACTGGGGTCCAGCCAGCCCCTCCCAGTCCGAGACAGCATGGCGGCCTGAACCTGTCTGCGGGCAGGTGGTTGTAAGCAACAGTCCCTCATGGGGGAGCCCCTGGCACAGCCTTTTTTCTTTCCTTGCATTGTCCCTCCGTTCTTGACAGTGGTGGTGGCCGATTTTTTGTGCCAGGGTTAAGGAGGGCTGAACTAGCCCTTTTCTAGCCAGAGGGAGCCAAGAAGGAGAATTTAGAGACAGAGGATCCCAGGATGGCTTCTGGAACTCCCTCCATGTCCGGTGTAGGAGGAAAAGTGCTGGGAGCCTAGAGCCCTCCCCACCCCAGTCTCTGACTTCTGCTGTAGCCTCTCCCTTCTCCCTGTGCGCCCACGTTATGGGCTCCCCCATCTGTCTTTCTTGCTCAAATCCATATCGCCGGGGAGCGCCTCTGGGTCCAGGCTTGGTGGCGACCTATGCCTGGAACTGTTCACCCTGGCCGGGGGCCGGGGTCACTTGCTGGATAAGGGGGAGCACGGGGGTGCCCTGGCCGGTGGTCAGGGAGCGGCTGCCACTTGGGAGTGACGGTGCGAGTCATCGAGGAAGTCATTCGCAGCAGATGGTTCCTAGGTGAGGACTGTGTAGACAGAACGGATGCAAGCCTGTGAGAAATGTGGGTCTTGTTTCTAATAGCAACAGATACTTGAGACGGTCCCATTTTCCTTTTCTTTTACGAATCAAATGTAATAGCAGATGATAGATTTAATGAAAAAAATTTTTCAGTGTGTCTCTGTCCTTGGCAAAATCAAACCCCAACACTCTGTCAGCAATTTGGGGCGGAGGTTTACTGCTTGCTGAGTTGAGGTGTCATGGCACGTGGAATTGGTGGAGATGTGCGGGAAGGACTCAAAGCTTTGGGTCTTTATCACCATCAGTGTGGTTTGGGGATGGGTTTGGGAAGTCGGTACAGCTAGAGGCTGCAGGTGGGGGTCTTGAGCATTCTGAGCAACCCCTTCATTCTCCAGATGAAGAAACAGAATCCTAGAAAGGGGCAGTAACCTTGAGAGCCCACAGTGACCTAGTGACAGCATAAGGTCATGCTGTCCCTTAGAGCAAACTCACACTCTGCCCGCCTGGGTTGGAACGCTGGGGATGGGGGTAGGGCTGAGGATAGAGACATCGGATGGCGGTACCCTGCTGGTACCTGGTGGTTTCAGGGACACCCTGGACAGATTTGGGGAGCAGGGGATGGTCTGACTAGGGCACCAAGCTCCTGGGGGCCAGTCAGAAGGAGAGTGGTGAGTGGAGGTGCTGGAGACCCTGCCAAGACCTGATGCTGCCAGGGGCTTGCCGGGTCCCCTCGGAGCCGTCTAAGGAGAGGCTGCTGGGTGTTTGCGTGTGTTTATGTGTGTACATGGGCTCATGTGTGTATATTCATGGGGAGAGAGGCAGTAACAGAGATGGAGGAGAGGGACGGAGAGAGACAGACAGACAAGCGAGGGGAAAGACTAAGAGATGTTAGAAGCTCCTGGTGGCTCTTCCCTTGGGGTTTGGGTGGTTCTTTCAGAAAGGAACCCCAAAGAACTCGGCTGGTTATAGACATTGAATCCGCTCATCCCTCGCGCCATTCCCCAGCCCTAGCTCGCACCTGGAGCTGCTCTCGCAGAGAATCTGCAAACTGGTTTCCATCTGTGAATATGCTTACAACTCAAGGTGACCCTCCCTGCCTGCTTTCCCCAAGCCTCAGGGCCCAGGAGCCAGGGGGGCCATATGGTCATCTCTTGGATGTGGCCAGGTCCCGGCTCGTGCTCAGATCTGCCAGCTGAACAGCCGGGCTCTGACCAGATGTGAAGGATTAAAGCCTCGGACAGTGTTGGTTGGAAAGGTTGGAGCCCAATGGTACAGCCAGGTCCTGGGAGCCCAGGGTGAGTCCTGGGACCCTCACAGAGCCCACTCTGCTTTCTCCTGACCGTGTAGGGTGGCAAGTTTTCTGTCTTAGCACCAGAAGGACCCACTTCAGGCAGGGAACCCTGGGGGACGTTGGTGGCAAAGGGTTGGGGGTTGAGGATTGAAACCAGAAGTGAAACCCAGGAAAGTAGAGCTCCCCTCCTGGTCTTGGAGGAGGCTGAGGCCAAGGCTGATCAAGACCCCCTTCCAGGTGGAGGTCCCCGAACAGTGCTCCCTGTGGGAGACTGGAATGAGCTCAGGTCCTGAGTTCTAGTCTCAGCTCTGTGGTATGCATGCTTTGGGGCCATGGGCAGACCTGGAAATCTCCCTGAGCTTCTGGTTCCTCATCGGTAGGCTGGAACTAAGGAATGAAGCCTGCCTCTGCCCTATGGGGCTGCTGGGGAGATTGGCCGGGCAGAGAGTCAGCCCCCAGGAGGTGGGAGCTGGGTGATCACTGGGGTCTGGGTGCAGGAAACAGAGAAGCAGGCAGGGGCCTCGGGCAGGACCAGCACTGCCACGGGACAGTCGGACCCCCAGGGAGGCTGCAGGAAGTGATGTGTGAAAGCCAAGCTCACACCCTGAGCACCCACCCCACCCCACCCCCTCCTCTGTCCCCCTGTTGCTATTCTGGGTAGATGCAGGGTGAGAAAAAGATAACTCTGCTTCTCATGACAAAAACATTTCATGTCTGTCAAGGAAAACATCCTCCATCGGAAGAAAAGAGGAAATGGCCAGGACCTCACGCCCAGAGTCAGCCCCATTAACCCCTTGGTGTTCAGAACTTCCAGACCTGCCAGGCATAGCGAGACAAAGCTAAGAGACGGGCTTTTGTGAAACCTAGCACCACGAGGTAGTGGTGTTCCTCCTTTTATGAATGAGGATACAGAGGCTTGAAAGTGTATGGTCCTTGCTTAAAGTCCCACAGAGAGAGCGTGGCCGGCGGGCCCGCTGCTTTCTGAGCCTCAACTGTGAATTCTTCAAAAATCTTTGTCCTGGATCCCTCCTGTCATGCTCCCTCACGCCCCTTGCCGCCAGCCACAAGAAAGCCACCCCCAGGAAGCCTCGCTTCCCTTTCCCCGAACACCCCAGGAGCGTGATGGGCTGGGCACTCACTGAGGCAGAGCTCTGTGCAGGCGTGCGGGGCGAGGGGCCTGGAGAGCAGACCTCACTCTCTCTTCCAGAGCTCCTCGGGTGCTAGGCTGGGATGCTCCTGGCCGTGGCTGGCTCCCCAGAGCTCTGCTAGAACCGGGATAAGGGGAATCCGGGCCCCAGATATTGGGGTGTGGTCAGTGGTCCCAAGGTGTTCACCTGCAAAATGGCAACTAGGCCTGGAAGCCCCACCCCTTCTCCTGGCAGGGGACCTTGGTGGTGGGAGCGGCCCCCTGCTGGAGCAGTACCTTGGGTCCCCTCTGGAAGGGGCACCGGCTGCAGGCGGGAAGCCTCAGTACAGCTGCCTCCATGGTCTTCCCCCAGGAGCTGTGGGCTCCCTTCTTTCGAGCAGGCTCAGCGCGAGCGCCCCACACCTTGTAGGGGCGAGGCTGCCGCTTGCTGGGGGGCCTGGAGGGGCAGGCGGGAGGGGAGTGTGGGTTGTGCCAGGTGGTCAGCGGGGGGGTGGGGTGGGGCTGTGGAAAAACTCACAGTGCTCACCCATTTCAGTGCCTTCCCTTTCGTTGCAACACCCGGGGGATTGCCATGGAAGTCCGGGGCTCGGCCCCTCTCGACCGGGCTGGGCTCTCTGGTTTACCGTGTCCACAGCTCCATCGTCCCTACCTTGACCTTTGTTTTTTCTCATCCCCCTGCCCCGGTCCTGCTGTTCTTCTAATAGAGCAGAGCTAGGGGGAAATTTTTGTACCCACATCACAGTAAGAGTGCGGCGTTAAAGAAACCCCTTCTCCTTGGTGTCGCCTTCCTGACCTCCGGGGCGGGGTCTTTGGTGACCTTGAGGAGCAGGGCCTGGGAGTCCTCAGACTGGGACTCAGATGAGCTGTGTGTCCTGCCAGCTGCGAGAGAGGCTTTCGCTCACCTGCACCTCAGTTTCTGTAAAGCAGGGCAGTGGTTTGGGGAGGGTGGGGGTTGAGTGAGGGGGTCTCTGCAAAGCCATCTCGGGCTGTGACCCCTGCAGCCCTCCCCGGGTGCTCTTTGGGGTTGGGATGATGAATATAGCTGGTGTACAAGGATGCTTCGGGGCTGTGAAGCATACAGCCTGATGGACGTTCACATGCGAACACACCATGTGTGGGAGGCCGAAGATGTCTGTGTCCTACCTCCTGGAACATTCATAGCATGTTACCTTGTGTGGCAAAGGAACGTGGCAGATGTGTTGAAATCCAGGGTCCTGGGAAGAGGAGATTATCCTGAATCATCTGGGTGGGCCCAGGGTCATTCCGAGGGTCCTTAAAAGTGAAGGGGGTGGGCAGGAGGGTCAGAGACCGAGAGGGACTGGAAGGTGCTTTGCTGCTGGCTTTGAAGATGGAGGAAGGGGACCCAAGCCGAGGACTGCAGGTGTCCTCAAGAAGCTGGAAAAGGCAAGGAAATGGCTGGAAATGGCTTTTCTCCTGGAGTCTCCAGAAGGAGCACAGCCCTGCCAGCCCCTTGAGTTTGGCCCTGTGAGACCCATTTCAGACTTGAGACCTCCTGAACCCTGAGCACTCCAGAACCCTCAGGTTTTAAGTCACTGGGTTTATAATAATTTATCAGCAGCAATCGGAAGCTGATACACTGTCACCACAGCACCAGGCCGGATACGGAATATTTTCATCACACCAGAACATTCCCTGGTGCCTTATCCCAGGCTGTATCTATCCACCCTGTGAGGAACAGCTGTTCTGACATCTTTCACTTCTCCTGTATCTGTTCTTGAACTTTGTGTGGATGGAATCCTCCTTCAGGTCCAGGGTCCTTTACTCAAGGCAGTGCTTTTGAAGTTCATTCATATTGTTGGGTGTATTGATACTTTGTTCCCTTTTTGTTGCCGAGTAGTATTTCGTGGTCAGGCTATACCACACTGGGCTCCTCCATTCTCCTACTGATTAGATTGTTTCTAGTTTTTGGAGCTTATGAAAAAAAAAAAAAAACCCTGCTGTGAACATTCTGGAACAGATCTTTCTTGTGGACACACACATACACTTACTTCTTCTGTGGAGTTGCCAGGTGCCAAGACAAGGATGTGTTCTACCCAAGCTTGGGTAGAAATCGTGGTGCTGTGAGCATGAGTCATCGTGGCCAGCCTTGGGACCAGAGGCTGGTGGTCACTCCACTGGCCCACAGTGGTTTCTGGGGGTGTGCGTGGTGGTGAAGGTCTTCTCTGGTCCAGGGTGGGGACTTAGCGGCCCTCAGGTGGAGATTCAGGTGGAAAGCCCTAGCCAGCAGGTGGGTGCGCTGGGTCTTGGAACAACAGGCGAGTCTGGGCTTCTTGAGCACCTACGCTGGACCCAGCTCAGAGCTGGAATTTTCTTATAGGTGTTCCCTGGTATCTTTGCATAGCCCTGTGAGGGGGGATAGTTGTTCCTCACTTTGCCACTGTGGAAACTGCGACCCAGGACACAGTTCTGTCTGAGGCAGAGCCAGTGAGGGTGGGACCGGGTGTCTTCCCAGGCCCAGCCGACTTCAGATTTTTCAATCCTATCCCCAGCCCTGGAAAAGGAGCCCAGGGCTGGGCTGGGTTGGAGAGCAGCCCTGAGGGTCAGCTTCTCCCATGGGAAGGACAGTGGGTCCCTATAGATGGGTGTGTGAGCCAGCCCTTGGGGGGGGGGGTGACAGATGCTTCCCATGTGGCAGAGAACAGTCCAGCTGGTGGAGGGGTTTGTGGGGGTGATGGGGCAGTGGTGAGGGGCTAAGAGAGACATCTGATTGGTTAGCAAGCTAGACCTGATATGTAGGACAGTAGAGAGCCCCAGCAGGTGCTTGAGGCTTGGAGTGACCTGATGAAATCATGGCTGTGACCTGATTCAGAGGAGCAGACTGTTGGCAGAGTGCGGGGCTCTCTGGGAAGCTCTCCCCAGCTCTCTGCCTCTGCCTATGCTATTCCCCATCTTGTTCACTCAGCAAACTTGTCTTTGAAGATGCCAGGCAAGCATCATCACCCTGGGACTGCCTCCCGCACCCCAACCCCCCTTTGGCACCTACCACAGCATCTAATAAAGAGTACAAAATAGAATTTTACAATTTTCTTAATTATAATATTTGAATTGAAATCATTCACCCTGTTTTGGCCTGATAAGTCATGGTCAGATTCTCATGAATTAAATACATATGCGATGTGTGTCCACTAGACAAGACGAATGGCAGCCCGATGATGATGGGGCAGAGGAGACCTGACATGCAGGACCTGGGGGTATGGGGGGCTGTTTCACCTAGCGGGTGAATTCCCAGGTAATGCCGAAGCGATTGCCCTGCGGAGTGCTGTTTCATCGTACAGTCACGCCACACTTGGTTCACCTTTCTCTTACTGATGCATGTTTGGATTGCTTCCAGTTTTTGGTGATTATGGGAAAAAAAGCTGATTCTGGAACAGATCTTTTTGTGGACGCCTGTATACACTCACTTCTCTTGAGTAGAATCCTAGTCATGGAGTTGCTGGTCCTAAGGCATTGTTCAGTTTGGGCAGAAATTCCAACTGCATATTTTAGCTTCTAGAATCTTCTTCTCCACTAACCCAGAATGTCCTCAATGTTGTGTCCACATCATCAGGACTTAGAATGTGTCTGTGGGGAGAGAGAGACAGGGAGACGAGGGCAGGAGAATGGATCTGTGCAGGTGTCCCTGTCACCAGCTCCACTTTTCCTGTTGGGAGCATTCCTGCGGTCACTTCCTGTGGGTCACCGTCCAGTGAGGATGTCGCTGCCTGTGCTCATACATTCCCATCTCAGTGGGGGTGTGCCTACCGCGAGTCAGGCGGGTCACTCTGTGTCTGGAGCATTCTGTTCTGCAGAGGAGATGGCTGTTGATTAATTGAGTTCCAGAAGGAGCTGTTAAAGATAACAATGAAGTCAGAGAAGCTGGCCGTGCACATGGTTGGGCTTAATGAAGCAGGCCGGCCAGCATCCTGGGAGGGATGGGCCTATGGGACAACGCTAATTAAAAGCCCCAGACAGACCACCTGGGCTTACAGATGCCCCTGCAGTTCTTCCTAGTCCCCATCATGGGCAGTTGGCCCTCTACGGATGGTAGGGTGGGTGGGAAGTCGCATTCCCCGGGCCTCGGTTCTTGCCCACCTGGGCACTGCAGTGGCTGGAACAGGGGTCTTGGAGGCTGCGTGCACTGCAGTCCCCTTGTGCACGTAGGACACACATGCTCCGGGGTGTGTGGGCCGCTGGGACCATCTGTGTGGCCTTCCTGTGGCTGCTGAACCCAGAATATGCAGCATTTCCTGGGGATTCATATGTATACTCACAGAGAATATGGAGCACACTCATGTAGTACACTGCGATAGTGTATTAAGGCTCTACTCGCCTCCTCCAAGCTGCTTGGTCTCAGGTGGGCCTCGAGATGCTTCAGCAGACACTCTGGGTCTTGTGGCTCAGAGTCCCCACCCATGGCTCTGGGAGTAGCTTGAGGAAGTCAGCCTCATTCCCTGGGAAGTACTTTGCATGGCCTTTCTACTCCTTGGGGAAAGACTTGGAGCAAATTTGGTCCAGGTGGAATTGTTCGTTGGTTTTCTTTCTTTGTTTTTATCTCCCTTTCCTGCTCTGGAAGTAGATATTCTATTTTAAATCCTTTCAAGAGGAGTTTCTCTTGAAATTTTGCCATGCCTGCTTAACGCGGCAAAAGCTAAAGTTGATCAATATCTTAACTGAGTTTACGAATTCTTCCTTTGTAAGAATGCCAGTTCCTCATTGAAGGTTTTGTATAAAAAAAAAAAGTAAGAATGAGGGATTTTAAACCTAAAAAGTCTTTTTTGAAAAATATATTATTTATTTATTTGACAGAGACAGTGAGAGAGGAAACACAAGCAGGCGGAGTGGGAGAGGGAGCAGCAGCCTTCCCAGTGAGCAGGGAGCCCGACGCGGGGCTCCATCCCAGGACTCTGCAGACGGAGCGTGGCCTTTGGTTCTGTCCAGCCGGCAGCTTCAGAGCATCTAGGGGAAAAGCGAAAATGCAGCTGGTGGCTGGGGTGCTGGCCCTGCTCTGGGCCTATGTTGACATGCTGCCCGGGAGCAGGGTGTCTGGGGAGAGGTCTGTGCCAGCCGTCGCCCCTGGCCCGCTCGGAGAGTCCGGGACAGGCAGCCAGCTCCACCACTGGCCAGGTTCCGAGAGAATTGCTGTAAACTGGGCCAGGCAGAGACGTTGGCCACTGCCCGGGGCTGGCAGGAGGGCAGGAGGGAGCGGTGGCCAGGGTGGGTGGCGGTGACTAATGTCTGCTTCTAGGGAGGAAGGCTGTGCTCCTGAGTGCAGGTAGGACGAGGGACAGTTTTCCTGGCAGGGTGGTTTCCAGCAGCTCTTTGATTTTTTTTTTTTTAAATTGAGATTCACGTATCGTTAAAAAAATAACTTACCATAAAATCCAGCGTTTTAAAGTAATCAAAAGCATACAATTCGTTGGCTCTTGGGACAGCCACAAGGTTGAGCAACCATCGCCACTGTTGAATTCCAGAGTATTTTCATCACCCCGTAAAGAAACTCCTGCCCATTTGCAGTCCCTCCCCAGTTCCACCCCTCCTCAGCTCTCGTTTCTCGCTGTGGTGTCACCAGCTGCCCTGAGGAAAGACTCGCGCCAGTCACAGAGTCCTGGAACCAGGGCTGGAGTGTGGTGGAGGGAAGGAGCTCAGGCATGGGGGACAGGTGCTCACAACTGTGTGATTTCAGGAAGATACTTACCCTCTCTGTGCCCTGGTTTCCTCTGCTGTTAAATGGGGCTATTAACTACTTACTACTTACTTTCTACTTCATTGGGTTGATTGTAAGGATAAAATGAGACCCTGTATAAATAATAGTAGCTAGGCTTGTTAAGACCTTTGCCTGGGGTATTTTTATCTAATCCTCATTAATCCTGAGAGGTAAGAGTTATCATTATCCTATTTCATACAGAAAGAAAACCAAGCCACAGAGAAGTTCAGTAACTTGTTTAAGGTCGCACAGCTATGAATCTGTTTTTGGCTGAAAAGCATGGACAACCTGACTTTGTCTTGTTTCCAGAAAAGGGAAGTTAATTATAACTTAGAGTAGAAAGTCCAGAAGTCCAGCAAGCTCCAAAGCAGGTTGAGTTGGCAGCTCATGGACCCCATCCAGAACGGATGGAGGTTCTTTGGGTGGTGCTGCCTCTCAGGCTGGTGGCAAGATGGCGCCCACCGGCTCTTCCTCAGGGCCCTGGCTTCAGGGTAAGAATATTTCCTTCCCAGAAGCCCCCAGGTGACTTTCCCTCACAAACCCATTCCCACTTCTGTCATTGGGGAAGGGGAAGGGTTTGCCATGATTGGTTTTGATGACCCGGGATCAGCCCTGGGTCTGGGGTAGATGCCCCTCTGCCACCTCCATGAGAGCCATGCAAAACTGAGGTTTAGTTAAGAAGAGCAAAATGTTTGGTGGGTAGACACAGCAGGATCCACCAAGGCCAGTAAGGAGCTGAGCTGGGATTTGAATCAGCCCTGCCCTGGGCTTCACCACACTGCAACACAGCCTCCACACAACTCTTGAAGGGTGGTATGTGCGTAGTGAATCTAGGCGGAATGCAGAAATCTGTATAGTCCAGCTCCCCCCCCCCCCCCCCCCGTTTTTCTTTGATACCTGACTGGTTGAACCCCTCTGGTGATGGGGAACTCAGTGCCTTACCAGGCATTTTCCTTTTCTCATTTGACTGTTAAGTGCCACGGCTACCTTTCAGAGTGCTCTTAGGTGATTTAGGAAAAGATCTGCTCTAGGTGCAGAAATTGGAAAATGCTGCCTACTCTGGATGATAGAGTCTTTCTTTTCATGGCGTGGGGTGGTATGTTGGCGGTAAGAAAATGGCACCCCTGCCTATGGGTGAATGCAGCCCTGCCTGGGAGACATCGCTCCCCCAAGGTAGACACTTTTGGGCCGTGTGCAAACTGTCTCTTCTGTTAAGACCCTCTCCAAGAGGGGCCTGTCATGTATGTGCATAAGCCTCGGCTCGCAGGACACTGGCAGGGCATGGGAAGTTCATGCTCGGGTTCCCCAGCAGGGGGGTACACCTGGGCTCAGGGCACCCCTTCCTGCCTGGAGGTGGTACAGCTCTCCCTCATCAGGAAGGTTCAGCTGTCTGTCTCCCTGGCCCTCACCTCCTGTTCTGCCTTTCCTCACCTCTCTCCAGGGTCAGTGGTGCATATTCAGGGCATGAAAGTTCCACTGCCTCAGTACGGTCAGCACCGCTGTGGACTGAGCCGTCCCAGGGCTTTTCATGGTGGGAACTGGGGAAGTCTAAGCCAGGGTCTTCCCAGGGCCCAGGCAAGTGGCATCTTTTCCTTAGAGTGGGACAGAGCTATTTCATCGACCTGTTCAGTTTCGAAGTGTGCTTCACTGTAGAGAACAGGAAAGCCTGCATCTCATTCCGTGGTGGGAGTGGGGGCAGGTGGCTTCCCAGATTCTCCTCCATCCTTCTGAAAGTGCCCCTGGGGTAAGCAGATGGGCTGAGGAGGGGAGTCGGGACCAGACAGTCTCTCTCACCCGTGGCAGCACCAGCCCCGTTCCCATTGCTAAGAGTTTCCCTGGGGGTTCCATGTGCCAAGTTTCTGTCTGGTCGGTCTTTCTATCCTTGATTAACAAGCCTGGAGAAACACTAGCGAAAGGAAGTGCATTCGCTGACTGCATGTCTGGTGGCGCTCGTCCCCCTGGCGTAGGCACATGGCCTGTTTCGCAACAGCAGTTGCTGTTTGATGATGATGATGATGGATAATGATAATAAACAGCTTCTGTAATTTACCGAGTGCTTGCCCAGCACCAGGGTTTATAGGTATCATTTCATTTTGTCCTTAGAGCAACCCTCTAAAATATATCACCATCATCATGATCCCCGCTGTCCCCCAGTTTCCAGGAGAGAAAACGGAGCCTCTGAGAAATAAAAGTAGCTCACCCAAAGTCATGCACCAGGGAAGTGGCCATGCTGGGATTTTGAACTCCAGCTTTCCTGACCTGGAACTTGTACCTTTCACTTCCGTGTTATCAGCACCCCTCTCCCACGCCCTGATCTTTGGGTTGGAAGAATTAAGGCATTTGAAATGGAGCATCCTGATGGGCTTCAGAGCCTCAAGAAGGCCGTGCCCCACAGAATTCTGAGCCTGGAGGCGGCGCTGGGCAGCTGGGGCTTGGGAACGCCCTGTGACTGTGCCCTCCTGATTTTCCTCACGCCTTTTGCTCCTCTGTGGAATGGGGATTTATGTTCATATCTTGTAGCTTCATCTGTTTTGAGCAGTGGCACCTGTTGGAGACGTGACATTGGTTGTAGCGCCGGCGCGCAGGCTCAGAGTTGGAGAACTCAATGCAGCTGGGTGGCATCCTGACAGCGTGGGCTCCTTTCTTAACCTTCTAGGCCTTTCTTTTCTCATCTGTGGAATGGGAAGGATGACAACACCTCACGGCCCCCTCACACAGCAGGATTTCCTGAGTTACCCCAGCACAGCGGGGACCTCGACGTGAAATTCACGTTGGGAGATGGTTGACAGTGATGGTTTTCCTGATAGATTTCTGGGTTTTGTACATCTCTAACAATTTCAGATTAACCATGTGAGTCTGAATAAACTTGTACTAGAGCCCAGAGTCAAAACCGTACATAAATAGCTGACCCCAGTCAGGAATGCAACAGATGGTGGGCGGGGCCGTTATTCATTTCAGAGGGTTTCCCATGAATTATGTCCTTTGTTTCAATAAAATGGAGTCCCTGGGAATGTGGATTCCCACTTCACAGAGGGAGAAGTTGTGTCCAGAGAGAGGGGAGCTTTCACACCTGTGCATTCTCCAGTTGTCCAGCCTGCCCACGTTCTGCATCACCATCCGGAGCTGCTTGTTTTCCTGTCATCCCTCTATGAGCAACAGCCAAAGAGCCAACTCTGTCTTTGTTCTTCTGTTCCTAAGCTCTCTTGGTTTCGAGGGCCACCCTGCGCCCCGAGCTGGTGGCCCTCTCTGCCCCCTCTACTTGCTCTTGTTTTGTTCATTTGAATCATGATCCAGTGTTAGTCCATGGATTGCAACAAGAGGGGTCATGATGTCTCTTAAGTGTCTTTTAAGCTGTGGGAGTCAGTCCCTGGGTCTGATCAGGATGACCCGGGAACCTCATTAGAAATGCAAATTTTCAGTGGTCCCAGACTTGTCGGAGTAGAGACTTTAGGGTGGGGTTGGGGCCAGCCATCTGTTTTAACAAGCATTCTTGGTCATTCTGTTGCAGGAGTCTGAGACCATTTGATCTGTAGGTTTCCCCTCCTTTCCTGTATATTTCCTTTGTAACTTACATCTTGGAGAGACCTGGCATTTGCCCTAGCAGTTCGCCCAGCCTGAGTTTTGCCTGTTGATCCCATGGTGCAGATGACCAAGGTCTTCATTCCTCCCTGCTGAGGATGACAGGAAGACTCTGCTCCCTCAAACAGAGGGGGCTGACTTTTGGAGGTTACTGCTGAAGTGGGGTGCCCTCCTGGCATAGTATGGGGTGGGAGCAAGCACAGATGTTCCAGGCTCTGTGAAAAGGCTTGCTATGGCCAGGAAAGGGGGGCCATGGAAGGAGGAGAGGCCACAGAGGGAGGTGAGGATGGACTTCCAAGGGCCTGGTGCCGGTGGTAGGCTAGACTTCGTTTTGCTGGCCATGGGAATTGAAGGCCCTGACAATGGGGAGGTTGTATGAGATCTTGGTTTGACCAGATGGCTCTGCCTGCAGGAGAGCATGACTTAGAGGGGGAAGACCTGGAGCAGGGAGCCCTGGGGATGCTGGGCGGGAGCCCTGGTAAGTGTCAGCAGGATGTGGACCAAGGTCGTGGTGGTGAAGTTGCAGAGGAGGGAGTGAATGTGAGAGATGCGAAGAATCTCTCACAGGAATGACTTGGCTCGAGAATGCAGTGGGAAGGGAGGGAGGAGTCTAGGACTCTATCTGGGAGCCATGGTGGTTGCACTGACCAAAGGGGATGTCTAAGGAGAGAAGCAGGTCTGAGTGCTTTGAGAGCTGGCCACACATTGTTGGAGGCAGGTAACTCAGCACGTGTGTTACCAATATCCTGACTCAGAGGGGTCAGTGCCTCAGTTGGGAAAGACCTTTGTGACCTTCCAAATCTGTGCATATTCACTGAATCCACTTTTGGGGGTACATAGACACATCCATCTGTCCGTTTTCCCATCCATCCACCCATCCATCTATCCACTCAACTATGCATCCTTTTATCCACTCATGCAAATATCCATCTGTCCATCCACTCAATTCTCTAGCCACCTACCTGTCCACCCACTCATCTTCCATTCTTTATCCATCCATCCATCTGTCCATGCTTCTATCCATCCGTCTGTCTATCCATCTCTCCATTCTTTTATCCATCCATTCATCATTATTATCACATTTATTGAATGCCTGTGAAAGTCAGGAGCTGAGGAACCAGAGAAGAAGTGAAACATAGCCCTGCTCAGACGACTCCAAGGTCCATGGAACAGAAGCCAGGTGGACAGAAGTATCTCAGTACTGTGCGTAGGGTGATCTGGTGGAACCCCTCCAAATGCTGGTTCCAGGGGTCAGGGCTGTGAGGTTGCTAGGTGTAATTCATGGAGGTTAGTAGGAAGAACTGTCGGTCTAGAAACCCATTTCCTCACCTCCCATAGCAATGTCCCAGGAGCACATGTGCGTGTGGACCTCCCCCTACACGCGTCCCCCTACCCCCGCCAAACCATGGTCTGGGGTTGCAGGGACTTGTGGGGCTCCCTGTCTCTCCAGAAATCCAGATGTTCCAGTTTTCCCTCACTGGGGCACCTCATCTCCCGATCCGTCCCAGGGGGGGAGATAGCTGGAAGATTCCGCCCCATGTCAGAAGGGGCCCAGTGCAGCCTGCCGCTCTTGGCTGTCATGGTGCTGTGGCTTCTGCCGCTATAAATACTCCTTTCCATACTTATTGTTTAGCATTTGGAGAGCAGCTATTTTACACTCCGTGTTCTTTGTAACCAGGAGGGTCTTCCAGTTCATGCCAATAAAATTTCCATTTACTCTGGACATCAACCATGGTGATTTAAAAAAAAAAAACCCATAAATTATTTACTGAAATGGAAGTTCAGCTTACAGTAATAATGCATTAGTTCAGCTAGCCGTGAAGCCTATTACAAGGATAATAAATTTTTTTTATTTTCCTTCTTAAAAGATTTTTGCCTGTAACCTACACATGACCTTGAACTAATCAATTTTCAAAGATGACAGTGCAGGGAGGGCATATAAGGAGAGTGAGAAAGGAAGGAAGAGCTTTTCTAAAATAGCCTGATTTTAGGCAATTGTCAGCAAATACCCGTTATCTCACAGCTAGGAGGGGAAAGAAATGAAAATATATATTGCATTTCTTAAACCGTAAGGACCAGACCTTAAAAATCCTTTTGAAATTGAGCATTTGTTTGATAGAGACATAAATCTGGCAGCTGGAAAGAGGGCCTGTTCGGAAAAGCTGGGGAGTCACCATTGTTGAGACCAATTGTCATGTCACATGAGCCTAGAGCCTTGGGGAAGAGAGTCAGCCCAAGGGTTCTCTCTTCATTTTTTTAAAAATGTTTTATTTATGGAGCAAGATCAATTTTATATATCTCGGGAAGTCTACAGTTCTGCTCACCGCCATTTGCTGACTAATGTCTCCAGCAGAGAAGAGGACGACAAGCAGGTTCAAGAATTATGGCTAGCTTTGACGTTTCTTATCAAGGCTGTTTTTTATTTTAAGAACATCTGCTTTGATTAAAGGCATTAGAGCCAGGAGCAAATAAAAATGTGTCTGATTTTCACATGTCTGGCATTTTATAACGGGAACCGTGACGAAATCTGTGTCTTCATTCTCACACCCCTAAGGCAAGTGATGAGTATTAACTTAGTATAGTTCAACTAGTTTCTTCTCCATTATCTGGTTTGGGGTTCTAAAAAAAAAAAATTCCTGTGGCAGGAGACTCGTCGGTTGAGTCAGAGTCTTATTTATATCCTCTACTTCGCTGCAAAGATATTTTCATACCCCTCTTTGCTGTAAAAATTATTTTAAAAGTGACTTGGTTGAAGAATGTGTTGGGACATGGGTCCTGGATTGAGTGAACCTAGAAACATCCCCATCAAATTATTTTTGTATTCCCACAAACTAAAAAAAAAAATAAAAAAATAAAAAAAAAATCACATAATAAATACACAAGACAGAAGTGACATTAAATTATTTGAAATGAATAACAAAGGAGAGCTGACAATTGTTTTCTGTGGGTTTACTAGAAAGAGTCAGGTGTCTTTCTCTTCAGCTTGACCATCCTTCTGTGGCAGATGGTTTGCATTCTTGAAATGATAGGTGTTTTTCTGATTCTGTGACGTGAAATCATCAGCTCCCTCTGTGTTACCGCATTTCGGAGGGACGTGGAAGACGCTGTGAGTGTCTATGTAACGTGGCTGGAACGGTGCAGTAGGTGTTTCTTAGAACTCCCAGATCCCTCTGCTCTGCCCTTGACCATACTTACTGGCGGACTGTGTTTCTTTCATGTCTGTTTTGCTATTCTTTTCTCCCTACCTCCACAGATGGGTCTCAATTCTCTTTCCATCAGCTTCCTTTCTGCCCCCAAGCCTGCACTCTAAAATTTAATCTCTATCCTTGTTGCCTTGTTTGTCCGTCCCCCACGTGCTCAGGCCCTCAGTGTGTCCTTGAACTGAAATATCATGTAGGCGGGCGTTTTCACGGGGCAGGTGTTATTGTATTGGCTTTGATCACAGTCAGTGACAGCTGGTATTTTTTACTGTGGAATGTAACATTACATTAACATTACACTACTGTAATTAACAGTATGTGTAAGGAACATTTACATAAAAGTACGTGTAAGTAACTGTTACGTGTAAGTAACAGTAGTGTAATGGCCAGTGTGGAAGTGGTTGGTAGCCTGGACACACAGTAGGTCCCTTGAGCCTATAGACATTCCATATATCAACTTTTCTCCCTTGTCTGTTATCTCAGATCTGTCAAATAGCCATAGATCAATAGATAATATTCTGTTGACCCCGTTGTGTTTATTCCTGATGACTTACTGTTGAATGAGAGCTCCCTGGATTGGTGGAGAAGATTAGGACACTAGAAACTGCCCATACCCTTCTGGGCCTCAAATAGCCTTTTCCATATTCTTTTCCCTACGAATTTTTTTTTTTAATTTTTAAATTTATTTTCAGCGTAACAGTATTTATTGTTTTTGCACCACACCCAGTGCTCCATGCAATCCGTGCCCTCTCCAATACCTACCACCTGGTTCCCCCAACCTCCCAGCCCCCGCGAATTTTTGAGCACCATTTGGATATCCTAAATGGTTAGCTGAAAGAACACAGTTGTCAGCCCTGGCTCTGCGTGTTCCTGTGGGGGGCTGGTACACCTTAACTGGCAAGTTGTCTTTGATATGGGATATGCAGAGCTCTAAATGGGGGCATGCATGATATGTTGTTGGATTTCTACGCATCTCTAAAAATGTTGCTCCTCTATGCAAATCAGTTTTAAGTCATCACGTGGTACAGCTGCATTTTTACTTCTTTTTTTTTTTTTTTAAAGATTTTATTTATTTATTTGACAGAGAGAAATTACAAGTAGACGGAGAGGCAGGCAGAGAGAGAGAGAAGGAAGCAGGCTACCTGCTGAGCAGAGAGCCCGATGCGGGACTCGATCCCAGGACCCTGAGATCATGACCTGAGCCGAAGGCAGCGGCTTAACCCACTGAGCCACCCAGGCGCCCCTGCATTTTCACTTCTGATGGAGGAAGTCCATGAGGGTCAATCACCTCCTGGCCTGGCTCAGTGATCAGCAAGGAATTGGGTGGGGGAGGGGCAGGGAGAACCGAGAAAAGCCTTGGTTCTTGTCCTCACATATCCTGGAGTCCTTGGGGGGCCCAAGGCATGTGTTCAACGTGTGGCCCAACACATGCTCTTCTGCAATCACTGGGACGTGCTCTGAGAAGAGCCGAGTGATGGGATAATTAGGACCGAGCAGACAGCGGGGTGGATGGTTTGTCTGCAGATAATAGCTTGTTTGCTAATTGCCAACACCAGATTTACTGGGCAATTAGACATTTGGTGTCTTCCAAGACCTTCTGTGCAAATGTGGACACATGGCCGCAGGCCTCACAGGTAGCAGGTGGAAGGAAGGTGGTTCACTGCTGGATGGCATCTCTCTGCAGCCTGCCCAAGGGGCCGTGGGCAGGGCAGACTTCTCGCCAACAGGTGGGAAGGACCATCTGGCAGTGCTCCCTAGCAGCGAGGCTGGAGTCCCCCTGCTTTATGGAAGGGGAGTGCCCTTGGCTAAGAGATTAACGAAGAGGGTGGACTTCCGCAGGCTGGGCCAGGGGCTGGCTGGGCTTACGTCTCTGTTCTCTTTTCAAGAGCACCAAGCCAGGGGTGCTCCTAGGAATCAGAAATTGCTCTCCCTCTAAGATGAGCAAGTTGAGTATTTTAAATGCAAATTTTTTATTATGAAAAAGTATATATGACACAAAATCTGCACTTTTAACCATTTTTAAGTGTACAAATCAGGGGCATTAATTTAACCATTTTTAAGTGTACAAATCAGGGGCATTAATTGCGCTCACAGTGTGATAAACCATCATCATCCCTATTTCCAGTAATTGTCCTCACTCAGAAGAAAAACTCGCACTCCTCATTTCTTCCTCCTCCCTCCCAGCCTCCGGTAACGTCTGATCTGCTTTCTGTCTCTCTGACCTTGCCTGTTCTAGATATTTCATGTGTGTGGAATTATACAAAACTTGTCCTGTCGTGTCCAGCTTATTTTACTTGGCGTAATGTTTTCTAGGTTCCTTTGTGCAATAGTGTGGCCAAGAACTTCTTTCCTTTTTGCAACCGAGTAATCTTACATTGTATGGGCACACCCATTTTGTTTACTCATCTGTTGACGGAGACTTGGCTTGTGTCTACCTTTTGGATATTATGAATAATATCACAGTAATGTGTACATTTAAGTGTCTGTTTGAATCCCTGTTTTCTGTTCTTTTGGGTAGATACCTATGCGTGGAATTCCTGGGTCATATGGTAATTCTACATTTGACTTTTTGAGGAAGCACTAAACCATTTTTCCATAGCAGCTGCACCATTTTGCACTCCCACTGGATATCTACAAGGGTTCCAGTTTCTCCATATTCTTGTCAACATTTGTTACTTCTTTCTTTCCTTTTTATAGCTGCCATCTTAGTGGGTGTGAAGCCTTACCTCATTGTGGTTTTGATTTGCATTTCTCTGGTAACTAATGACGTTAAACATCTTTCCACATGCTTATTGGCCATTTTTGTGTCTTCTTTGGAGAAAGGACTGGAAGTCCCTTGCCCTGCAAGTTGGTTTTGGGTCTCTGTACCGACTCGCTTCTGCGAGTTTCTCCCAGGGTTTGGAACTGGATCCTCCCCAGGAGAAGGGAGACCAGATGTCTGCAGGGAGTGGAGGTGGCTGTGCAGATCTGAAGGCTCACATTCACCCTTTCATGATTCACTTCATTCCCTCAGCCCATTTGGTACCTACGGTAATGATGCTCTTTGAGTTCTCACGGAGCAGGAAAAAACAAAAACCAGTAAGTGTGTGGGATTAACCAGAGTGATCTGAGAGCAAAGGCTGATGGAACCACTGCTGTGCTCCCCTAGAAGCAGGCCTTTCTCAGACACCTCACGCCCTCTGGGTTTCCTTGACCATCAGTATGTTTGAGCAAGCTTCCCAGTTCTTCCCACCCAGGAGTAGGCTGTGTACTAGCTGGGCAATGTTTGCAGAGCACCCCAGTGAGCCCTGGCAATCTGTGGGTACCCAGAGTCGCTCACAGACCATGCTCTGCTGCCCTGTCAGTCCTGGGTGGCGGGCGAGGAGACCAGCATGGAGCTCCCAGCAGGGACAGTGTGACTTCTCCTTGGGTCCTCATTCCCGGAGGAAGGCCACTGGGCCCCGGCAAGGTATCAGGACAAATGTCGGTGCCTGCATAATGGCGAGGCCAGCAGGGCCATCATCATAATGATGTCTGGGCGGCTTGGCTGTTGCCTCTTCTCTGGTTTGACCTCATGTGTGTTGTGGGGCCTTAGGCGTGGGGTCCGGGGACACTAGCCTGCCTGACCTTCTGCCGTGCTTTCTCTTACCTGGATGCCAGAGCCAGCAGGATCACTGAAGAGAGATGAATTCCCACGTTGTGATGCGGCCTCCTGCTGGGGGCGGGGGGGAGTAGCAGATGTGTCCACTAAGCAAGGAAGTTCTTTCTGGACGCTGCACGCCTGTCCTGTATTCCTGTAATGGGGCTTGTTAATCTCTGGGGTAAGGCAAGGAACCTGGAACCTCTTCCCAAAAAACCCATCCAAACATTTGCTCAGGTTCATCTGGTCCATGGCTGGGCTCAGGTGAGGTTCCGACTCTTGGGAGAGCGCACGCCTGGAGTGAGGCCATGTGGGGGTCGGGCAGGTCTCCGCCAAGCAGGCCCTGGGGGGGACTTGGTGAGAGGCCTGGTGGTCACGGGGAGAGGAAGAACGTTTCATCTGGCTCTAAATACCGAACACAAGGGAGTGCCCGAACAGACAGACCATGCGTGTGCTGGGGTTTGGCTTCCCGGGGCTCAGCCCATATCGCTTCTAAGGAGGCCTTTGTCTTTCCTTTCAGAAACAGCCCCCACGTCTGCATATTCCTCTCCAGCCCGGAGTCTGGGGGACACAGGGATCACGCCGCTGTCTCCTTCCCATATCGCGGTAAGAGATGTGTCTCTACGTGCAGGGCTGTGTGCTGACGATCTTTGCTTTCTGGATCTGCTCTCACGATCCAGGCTGCTGGGCAAGCCGCTCGCCTTTGTGGGCGGGGAGTGCATGGTCCTGGGGACTGGCCGTGTGAGCCCACCAAGCCCTTCCCCACCCTGGGCCTGGAAAGGCTTTCTGGGGTGTGGCTGGTGCTTCTGGGGCTTTTGGCCTGTGTGCATTAGCAGGAAGGGCGGGAGGACCCCTTGAGCTCTAGGGCCCAGAAACAGTGAGGCATCCTTTCAGCAGCGAGCCGCCAGCTCTGGCTGGGGCATCAGTGAAAAGCACTCTAGTCCACAAGTCTGTGGCTGGGCTGGCTTCTGCATTGGCCGGCCCAAGGAGGCGACCTAGTTGGGCAGGGGACTGGAGACTGGGCTTTGCTGCCACCCGACCCCTCACTGAAAAGGCCGATTTTTGTGGGGCAGCTGTTCAAGGGACTTCCACATAGCCGACCAGAGAAAATTGCCCTGGGAGGGGTCACTTTGCCAGAGGCTCCGCTAGGCGGGGGCACCAGCTTGCCCTGGTTTTCCTGTAACTGTCACCTCCCTCAGTGTCCTGGAACTCCCTCCGTCCTGGGAACCTTGGGGGGCTGGCCTCCTAGCGCCCGTCCTCACACTGCGGCTTTCCAGACGGCAGCCTGAGGGGCCCCCATAAGAGCTTCAGGGTCACCTTGCAGTGTGTGGGGAAGGAGGAACCGTGTGACAAGAGGCCAGATGGGTGGGGATCTCACCCCTTGCTCTAAGCAGTACATGTCAAGCCCGACATCTATGGGTTTATAACATGAAGTTCTGGAGATATAAAAAAAAGTCTACACTGCTTTAAAAAAAGGTTTGGAAACCTGGAATGGCCTGATCCACTCACTTGATGTTGAGGAAAGGCTGTGTCCCCTGAGGGGACGCGACTTGCCAGGATCACGTGGCCAGGGTCCCTGGCACGCAAAGCCCTCCTCCCACACACAACACGTCTGAGCAGATGGAGTGGTCACTAGAGACGTGGCAAGGCCACAGCTGGCAGAGCATTCTGGGCTGTGACTACGTGGGAATTCGGGGGAGGGGGCAGTGAGGGAAAGGTTGTGTCACTCGGGTAACAACTGGGCTTCCAGACTGGATGGACTTTCCATAATTAGTCAAGTTCACAAGCAATTGATAAAGGGGCTGGTGGACAGGCTGTGGGCAGGTGTCTTCACCCTGGCCGCCCGGGCCTCTGCTCAGGGGGCACCTCCATTTTTCCCTGGAGCCCCTTGGGTGGGGGCTGAGGCCGGCCCGCTCTCTCCGTGGGGCTCACTTTGTGGCACACTTGAGCCAGGATTCTGTCTGTAGTGGGTGCACACCTGGGCAGAGTGGAAGGCCAGGCTCGGCCACCCCCGCCCGCCCCTCATGCTTTACCCCGAACGTCCGCAGAATGATGCTGACCCGAACGTCTCGGAGCAGCAGACGTTTCTGGTGGTGGTGGCCATTGACTTCGGAACCACGTCCAGCGGCTACGCCTACAGCTTCACCAAGGAGCCAGAATGTATCCACGTGATGAGGTGAGCGCTGTGGGTAGGGAGGGCGGTGTGGGGGTGCCATCACTGCACCTGTGGAGACTTGGAGGAGGGCCCTGGGGCAGGGGAGGGGGATTTGCCTAAGAAGCAGGTGAATGGCATTTTGTAGGCGGGTCCTGGAGTCTGGCCCAGCTCCGCCCCAGACCCCCTGTGCCCCTGAGCCCGCTCTCATCTCTGGGCTCCAGGTTCCTGGTCTGGAAAAGCATTAGTTTAATTCTGACTCAGTGGGTCTAGGGAAGGGCCTAGATGGCGTGTTCGAAACCGGACCCAGGTTATTCCAGCACGCAACCCAGGGAAGGGTGCTGACTTGTAGGCAGCTTGCCGTGATGGAGGAGGTCCCAGGCGTCCGCTCGGCCACACACTGTGCGACCTTGCGCAGTTGCTGGACCTTCTAAACCTGTTTCCTCATCTGTGAAATGGGGGTAATATCGGTGTCTGTCTCACAGAGTGTGTGTATGTGTGAAATGAGATTTCCTTCAAGCTTAATACACAGTAAAATGTAAACAGGGTAGGTGCTAGTCCTCAAATGATAGTAACCAGAAAGCAGAGTTGGGAGGAATTTCAGCCAGGTCAACCTATAGGGTCACTGGAGTAGCCTGGGGTCTCTTAGGACACACTGTGTGCTCGTACACCGCGGGCCTCCTCCGCCTCGCCCCGCCATGCACACAGCCGCCTAGAACACCCTCTCGTCCTCCCCATCCACACGTGATGGACTGTCTGTGAGGATGCTGGTCCGTCGGGACACCCACACAGGCTCCTCCAGTCTGGTGCATGCTCTCCTGCAGAGTCTGGGGCCCCTCGAAGCTTTGGGGGTCAGGGCTTTATCTCCCTGATTTTCCAAATCCAAGGATGGCTCTGAAGATACCCTGTGATCGGCTTTGGAACTCATTTAACTGGCAATTGTGGAATTAGTGATAGCTCCCAGATTAAGATCTTATGCATTTTTGTAGTGTGTTGCTTAAAACAGAGGTCATAATAAAAGTGACCCCCAACCCCAATCTTGGTCGGGTTGTCCTAAGGGGCTCCAGACACCTGCTGTGTTGTATTATCGGGAAATAACAAAAAGCCAGTTCTAGTAGAGAACCCTGATGATAGTAGAGCCCTCTCCCTCAGTCACCACCAGGGTTCTGCCTCTGGGCAGCGAGGCACCTGCTGTGAGGTCTTCTCTGCTGTTCCCGGAAATGGAAACCTCGAAGGGAGACGAGCATGCTATCAGAAGCTGGAGTCAGTGTTTCTCAGCCTCTACATAGTTGTTTTAAGAAATGGTATTTTGAAGGGATAGTCTTGCAGTGAAAATTGAAAAAAAGAAGAAGAAGAAGAAATAACATTGCATTTGCTCGGGGGAGCCGGGGGGGATCCCCACAGTATCAGCAGCGCTCAGACCTCTTGAGACATCATCTCCATTCTTGTAGAGATTTTGGAGGGAGGCCCTACCTGAATTTTATTTCAACCAGAACACGTTAACCTTGACACAGACTGACACAATTATGGTGGAGAAAGTTCAATTATTTTTATTATTTTAATAGGAATGAAGGAATAAAATTTGGAAGGGGAAAAAACTCTGGAGGTTTATTGCCTCGTGAAAATGTCCGTGGTTGATGGTAACAGAAAGTCTGTTTGTGAGCAGTCGTGTGGGGAGCGCCTGGGCGCCTGGTGACTGGGGTGGGGAAGAACCCAGGGTCTCCGTGTGCTCATCATGGCGACCTTGGCTCCCTGGGAAGAAGCCTGCGACTTGATGGAGCTTTGACAGGGGAAGATGCCAGGGGACGATTCCAGACCCAGCTGCATGGCTGAGCCAGGCTGGCTGTCCACCCGGGTTGGGACCGTTCCCCGAAGCCTAATGATGCCATGTCGGGAGCAGGGACAAGTCCTGCCAGGTGCTCTGCCACCTTCCCGGCCGGCCAGGGAAAGAGTTCTGCTTCCTCTGGGTTACGGTGTTGCCACCAGAGGCTCCTGTGGTCCTGTGGTTCATGGCAACACAGGGCTGGGACAGGGGGCAGCTGCAGAGTCGGGACCTGGGAGAGAAGAGCGCATCCTGGCCGCCTTGGCAGCCGTGGCTTCTCCTGCCTTCTCGAGGAGGAAGAGAAGGCACCGAACCACCTGCCTTCTCCACTCCTTCCTGTTCTTTGTCTTTCTACCTAAGAGAAGAAGGAAGCTTCTCTGGGGCCCCACCTTCCCCCGCCCTATCTTACCCTCTCATCAGCTCCAGGACAGACTCCCATCCTCTCTGCCTGCCTGTCTGTAACCCCCTCTCTCCTCTTCTGGCGTCTCTTCAGTATCCAGCCTTGCAGGACATAGTCCCTTCCCAGCTCAAAGTTCCTATCAGGGCCCTCCTGCCTCCTTGTCACCATGGCTGTCACCCAGTAGGGAGGCACCAAGTCTCTCTCCTCCTGGATCTCTCCTGTGGACACCAGGCTTGCATCTCCTGCCCCCTCCGGGGAGTTCCATGCCAGCAGGTTCACCTGGAGTCCCTTGTTCCCTGTGGCCTCCTTGGTGAGGGCTCCAGGTTCCCAGGAAGAGGGCTTTCTCCTCTGGCTCCCACGTGGGGGCTTCTGGTACCTCTCCTCCGACTCACACCATGGCCACGTGGCTCAGTTCTCTCTCGGGACGGCTCGTCCACCTCCACGCCTTTCTTTTACCCTGTTGGAGCCTCCTCGCCTCCGCTCCCAGACAAGGCCTGAGCATCCTGCTCAGTCTCCCGGCTTCCCGTCTAGTTCAGCGTGCTCTGGTCACCCACAGCTCTGATTCTGCCATGCCCCTGCCCTCCAACCTTTAGATTTTCTCACACTTCCCTTTTACACACTCCATTTCCACCCTGCCCAGTCACTTAGCAACCCTGCATAAGCCCCATGTTCTCCTACCTCTGAGCAGCCTGCAGTGCTCTTCCCTCCTTCAAGATCCCGGCAGCTCTCTGTCAGTCCTTTGAGTCTCTCCTGAGCCCTGCATTCCTCCCCTTGCCCTACCAGCCGGCACCTCTGCCTTCTCTGACCCCTAGGGTATTTCCTGGGTCCCCCGTTCCCCTGCGGTAAGGCAGGCATTTATGCATTGGTTTATACCCTACCTTGTTTTAGAGAGGACACAAGCTGACTATACATTTGTTTTGACGGCTTGCAAGTTAAAAAAACAGACCCCCCCCCCCCAAAAGACATAACATCCTAGACAGAGACCTAAGGTTTTCATGTCTGGGTCACCAGTACTGGCAAACAGTAGGTGCTCAGTAAATGCTGAGTGGATGTTCAAAGCAGACCTTCTCCTGAAGAAGACCCTGGTGCTTGCCCCTTTCCTCTTTCTTTCTGACTGAAGACTGAAGTCGTGGCTCTGATCACCCCTCAACCAACGGAATCAGAGCGTGCCTGTCGCAGCTCCCATGAGCTCCACACCTGTCGCAGCTCCTGTGAGCTCCCACATCTGGGAGAATCGTGCATACAGTAGTTGTTCTCACCAGTGGGCCTGAACTGTGACTCTGAAGGAAGGTCCCATAACCTCTGCCTTTCCTTGGTGTCAGGCGATGGGAAGGGGGCGACCCCGGGGTGTCCAACCAGAAGACTCCGACCACCATCTTGTTGACTCCCGAGAGGAAGTTCCACAGCTTTGGGTATGCCGCCAGGGACTTCTACCATGACCTGGATCCCAACGAGGCCAAGCAGTGGCTGTACCTGGAGAAGTTCAAGATGAAGCTGCATACCACTGGGGTAAGCAAGCCTCTCCCTGGCCCCCACGTCCTCTGCACTGGAGAGCCAACCTTCCCTCCGGCCCCGAGGTCTTCCCAACCCAGGAAACCCTCAGGTCTCACCCGAGCAGAAAGTAACATCCATTTACCTTGATTTTGGAAACAACCTGGAGCACAAGACACTTTTGCAGAATACACGGCACTTTCTGATACACACAGGGGCGGAGGGATATTCAGAATGTTTAACAGCATGTGTGCCTTGGCAACTGATCGGTCAGGGCAGACACCTGCTGGTATTCACCATCTTCTCGGGGGCCGGGAGGTCCCTCCGCAGTTGCTGGGTTGTTGGGAAACCCGGGGGTCCTGTAGGTGTGCCTCAGGGGCTGAGGGCATTTGGGGAACCCAGGGCAGAGGCGATTAGCTAACAAGTTTAGAAGTAAACATCTGTGTGGGGAAGCGGGTCGCCTAGGAAACAGGTGCCTAATGCATTGGTGGCTCAGCTTGCCAAGCAGCTCTGTTCCCAGCGTGCCGGTATCCTGTAAGCGGTCCTCATCCTCGAGGCCCTCCCCCAAGCTTCATGGAAAAGTTTGGATCACAGGATAGGATTTTTTCAGTTTGAGCTTTGTATCCCACAGATTTTCCTTAATTCTTGGTACTTAGAGATTCGGGGCGTCGATGGTATTTAGGACCACGGACGCTGGGACCCCACGGCCTGGATTTAAATCCTGCCTCTGACACTCACAAGATCCTTAAACCCAGTGACTTAACCTTTCTGGGCCCTGTGTGAAATAGAGACCCTGACAGGGTTGGTGGAAGGATTAAAGGAATCAAGCTACCTCAAGCTCTTCGAGCGGTGCTGTACCGAGAAAGTTCCAGCCGGTTGCTGGCTCCCATTGTGATTGCTTTCGTTGGTCTGCGTGTTTGCAGGTACAAACACACGTGAAGGGAAGCCCAGCAGCCAGCACCCTGCCTCCAAGGCTCTGGGTGCATCGGCGTGGCTGTCTCTCTGTGAAGCAGACAGGCTCCTGCTGCAAATGCCTCCTGCCCGTTTCACCCGATGGGAGTCGCCGCCGAACAGCCCTCTGGCTGCCTGGTGGTCGGCCCCCTTTCTGAGCCTGGGAGTTGCCTCCCCATATTGGGGTTGTCTTTGTTGAGCAGCAGGGGTGGGGGGGCTGGTTGGGAAGAGGAGCTCATGCCGATGGGTCAGAACACCGGACAGGCTCCGCGAGGCTGGTTCAGTCTCTTTGTCCCCTTCATGCTCTAAAGGCAAAGCCTCCTTACCCGGCTGGACCAACTTGGGGGGTGGTTTTTGTTTTTCCCTCTGGCAGGAGCAGCCTCTGGTGGTAAGGAGCCTCTGGTAGGAGCAGCCTCTGGTAGTAAGGAGCCTCTGGGTTCCGGCTGCCTTGGGGGCCTCCTCCTGATGACCGCCCCACTGTCTGCCCATTGCCATGCTGTGAGCACTTTTCTGGTCATTTTTGAATGACCCCAGTGTGGCCAGCGCCTCCCAGCCAGGCTGCTTTGGCTTCTGGTGGAGAAGGCAGGCGGCGGTGCTGCACTCCCAAGAGGGTTAAGCACAAACCTTAAAATAGGAGCTCTTCTGTTGGGGCGACTTGGTTGCTGCTCATGGGGAGTGAAAGCTTCCTGTCTGCTCAGTGCGTCGGCAGGTTGGCGGGATGCTTTAGGCCTCTGGGAGGGGGGCTCCTGAGGTGACTGTGAGTGTCTGAGTGTGGAAATAGTATGTCATAGTGTGTCAGCTGTATCAGCAGGGGTGCCTGCTGCCTTTCTCTCCTCCTGGGCTCTGTCACCTCCCTGAAACCTCTGCTTCGTGAGGATCCAGGGGAGACAGAATGAGAGGGAAGGAGGAAGAGAGGGAGAAGTGCGAGGTAGGGGCTCAAGGGAGCAGCCGGGACCCCCGCCACAGGAAGGGGGTGATGCTGCCAGGACCCTTACTGGGGGAGAACAGGGGACACACTATCCTAGTCTACCAAGTATCAGGAAACAGAAATATGGCTCGCTGACTTTCCCAGACCTCCAGGTAGGAGTTCCCGAAGCCACAAGGCACGTCTCTGCTCCCCCGTCTTACTGTTCCTTCCTCTCCCCCACTAGGACCTCAACATGGATACAGACCTAACGGCGGCAAACGGCAAGAAAGTCAAAGCCCTTGAAATCTTCGCGTATGCCCTACAGTACTTCAAGGAGCAGGCACTGAAGGTAGGGCATGTGCCAGGGACCTGTGGCAGGGGGAGACACCCCGGCCAGTCAGGGGAGCAGACGCGACCTTGAGGGAGGAAAGGACCTCGAGGGAGGAAATGTAGGATTTCCATTCAGAAAACAGGATGCACCCTCGTGCCCCTGCTGGCGGGAATGGGAAGTAGGGCAGCTGCTATAGAAAAATCTGGCAGTTTCTCAAAGGTTAAACGTAAGAGCTACCACATGACCTAGTGATTCTGCTCCTCAGTATACAGCCAAGAGAAAGGAAAAATGCGTATTTCCATGAAAACCTGTCTGTGAGTGTTTCCAGCAGCAGCATTTGTACGAACTAAAAAGGGGAGACAACACGAATGTCCATCGGTGGGTGGAAGGGTCCCTAAGTGGGTCTTTCCGTACAAGGGATGTCAGTCAGTCATAGACAGGAATGAATCACGGACGCCTGCGACCACATAAAGAAACGGTGACGACATTATGCTGAACGAAAGAAGCCAGTCAATTCTGTGTGATTCCATTCATAAGAAATGTCCAGAGCAGGTGAATCCCCGGAGACAGGAGGCAGATTGGCCAGTGCCGCAGGCTGAGGGAAGGCACAGTAGTGTCTGCTAATAGGAATGGGGCTTCTCTTTGGGGTGACGGGATTAGAGAGTGTGACGGTTGCACAACCTTGTGAATGCATGAAAACCCACTGAACTGTACACTGGGAAAAGGAGAATTTTATGGCATATGAATTATATCTCAGGAGACATGTGTGGCAGCTGGCAGGTCTCAGGCGAGGTGCTTGATTTCTCCAATACCCACGTTCCTACCTGGAAGAGTGGGGCAGGTTGTGTACCTCGTGGGTTGCTGGATATTAAACCAGACACGAGGCACCTCCCTCGGGGCGGGGCCCAGTAGGCTCTTGGCAAAGGGTTGCTGCCATCTCTCCTCCCTGACCTCCCAGACCCCAGGGGAGAAGCTGGTGCCTGAGTGAGCGCCTTGGACGATTGTTGCAAAGTCTGTGCAGTCAGGCCCTGGATGGGGAAGGATTGGCTGCCTTCTAGGTGGCTGCAGCTGGCCACTCGGTGTCTCTGCCTGTGGGCATGGTGACGAGTGGGTGGGGGTCAGATGTGTAAAGAGCCTCACGTACTGAGCTCCATCCAGAAAGAATTGGGAACTTTAGAAGCATTTGGTATTATGGGATCACTAGAAGAAATTTAGTGAACTCTAAAAATAGAATAGAGTTCTAGAAATAGGGCCTGAGGGAAACAGACGTGAGAATGTAACCCTGCTTTCATCCATTCAAGCACCTGCTTCTTCTTTTTTTGAGTACTTTTTGTGTCCCCGATCCTGGGCAGGTTCTGGCAGCATTGTAGTAAGCAGAGTATGAAGGAGTATGTGGTCATGTAGTCAGCGGATTGGTGTTGTGAGGGGGTCACTGTGGGTGTTCGGGGTTTGGTAAAGGCAGAGGTTCTGCCCAACGGGCGGCAAGCAGGGAAGGCTCCCTGGAGAAGGTGCGTCAGGGGCCCCTCAGCGGCAGCAGCTGGAACAGTGTGTGTTTCGGGCTGGTGGAATGGCGCAGGAGGAACGCAGGGGGGAAAAACACAGCAGACAGCTCTGGAAAGCAACCAGTCTGGGATGAGAGAAGGGCAAGGCCACGGGGTCCTGTGGGAACAGCAAGCTTGGGTCGAGATCGTGCAAAGCCTCGAAGGCCAAGCTAACGAACTACTTGAGTCATGGGGCGCCATCCATGACCACGAAATTAGCCATTTCTAATAGCGGAATACCATGGCCGCAGAGACAGCATTTGAGGGAGGGAGACCGCAGCACCCCCACGGCCTGCAGCGTGGGGGAAAGCCCTGGGGAAGCAGTGGACTCAGATCCCGAAGCAGGTGTGTCTGAGCGCTCGGAGACTTGGAGAGTGGGGGGTCACACGGGGAACGCGAAAACCGAGAAGAAAGATGGGGCCAGAGCAGAGGGAAGAAGTAGACTCTGGGAAATAATTCTTCCACCGGAAGAGGGGAGAGGGGAGAGGACAGAAGGAAGGAGTAGGAGGGAGACGAAGGGAGTGAGGAGAGGCTCATCATCTCAGGCAGCAGCAAAGGGGACCAGATGTGGGCCTCTGCAGGCCCGGAGAGCAGGGATCTCAGAGGGATGGGCTCGGCGCCCGGTAGGCCAGACAGCCAATGAGGGACACTGTGCCTACAGTGCCTGTGGCCCCCCGGGGACAGGTGAGGCAGCAAGGGAGGCCGATGACTCGGGGGCCCTTTGGATTAGGAGGAGGAGACATGGGGACCTGGGGAAAATTTAGGACCCGAGAAAGTTGTAACACTGGCTTGTGTTTCTGGTTGATCGAGGGGGAAAGAGTGAACAGCCCATCTCAGAAAGGGAGGGGAGAGATGGAGGGGGCCGAGGTCCAGCAGGGGTGCAGGAGGAGGGGGCGTGGTTTCGAACATGTCAGCTCAGCTGAAAACTGCAGGAACCTGCTCGCACTTTCTCCCAGCAGGGAACATGCTATAAAGAAATTCCACGAAGAAAAGCTTTTTGAGGAAATTTGTAGGAGCCGGGCCCTTCACGAGAGGGCGGGCTGGTGTTTGAAGGACCCACAGATTCAGAGGAGGGGACAGTTGCACATTCGACCAGGATGAACAAGATAGGGTGTCTACTGAAGCAGCGTATCTCAGGCATCACAGGCGTGAAGCAGGCTCAAGGAAAGCCAGTGAAAAGTGCAACATAACGGGAAGTTTAATTAATGGCAGGGTCCTTTTCCTTCTAAGCTGTATTAAATCCATTGGCAAACAAACAGCTTATTTATTTATTTATTTTAAAGATTTTATTTATTTATTTGATGGACAGAGATCACAACTAGGCAGAGAAGCAGGCAGAGAGAAAGGGGGAAGCAGGCTCCCTGCTGAGCAGAGAGCCCAATGTGGGGCTCGAACCCAGGACTCTGAGATCATAACGGGAGCTGAAGGCAGAGACCTTAACCCATTGAGCCACCCAGGCACCCCTCACGTTCTTTTAAATGTCACATATATCAGGGATGATAATGTTCAGAACATCTTGTCTTTCCTTATTTTTTCTGGCTTAATCCACTGAGCCACCCAGGTGCCCCCAAACAGCTTATTTAAACAACCGTCCCTATGGCCAGGGAAGCCCATCGTTCACCTTTTGAGCCTTTTCCTGTTTAAAGAACTTAAAATAGCCTGGATAGCACTTGGCGGTGTGCTTAGAACCTTCCCAACACGTGTCACCACTCACCTGCCTTGAAAGCCCAATGCAGACCTGCAAGGAAATACAACACGATTAAAGACAAAACAAAACCCACTGTTTCACTTAGGCCTCATGCAGAGATGTTGTGTTTTGAAAAAAAAAATTTTACTAGACATATTTAACACTGCTGAACTGTAGGCTTAAAAAAATGTTCATGTGGTCAATTTTATGTTATGGGTTACTGTCTCCATTAGAAATGAAAAAAAAAAAATTAAAGGGCAAAAAATAAAAAAAAAGTTTACTGACTGATCATAGAGGGAGTTAATTCCGTGACACGGTGGCTCCAACCCAAGGTATCTACAGAAACAGAGGAAATGAGATATCTATCAGAAGAAACAAATCAGCAGCCTGTTAATCTGAAACCTGTCCCCAGAACCGACTCAGATGCAGACGCGTGTTGGTGTGAGTTTAGGTTTGATTTCAGAGTTGTGTGGTGCGTGTGGCGACCAGAGGGGAGCGGTAGGAAGGAACAAGCTTTATCAGAGGCCTTCTCGGGTGAGCTCCTCCTATGTGTTCTCACTCTCCCCAGAAATACAGAGCATTAGTTCTATTCTCCCCATTTTACAGATGGGAATACTGAGTCTGAGAATTATTCTAGAGTCGTATCTTGTCTGCATGGATTTGGAGTGAATCTCTGGTGCTTCTGCCCCTCCTCATTATCCGATGTGGTTGAACTTGAACCAAAAGCTAAAAAGCAGCATGGTTCTTGCTTAGTTGTTTGTATCCCTCCCGTCCTGCCGGGAGGACTCCTCTGAGGTTCTGGCATTGCCATAAGGCAGGGGACAGGGACAACTCTGACAACAACTGCCACCAGGTGTTATGCAGAACTGTGAGCCAGGCCCTGTTCTAGATACAAACCACATGTGACAATTTGGTGAAGACCTTGGTCTTGAGGGTTAAGATATCCCTGGGTCTGGTCCAAATCTTGGCTCTGCCACTTCGTAGCTGTGCAGCCGTCAGAAGGTACTGCGCGTAGCTAGGACTCAGGCTCCCGTCTGCAGGAAAGGTGCGCCGTTATCAGCCCTTCCTAGTGAGATCCTGGGACTCATGGAGGTGAGGTATGCAAAGTGCTAGGTGAGGTTGTCACAGAGTAACCTCCCAGGAAATGTAGCTCTCAGAAAATTATCACCCCTCCCAACAACAGTGTGAGCTAGGTATTATTATCCCCATTGTGCAGATGAGGAAACTGAGGTCTGGGAGCCTGTCAGGTATCCTGTCACATGACTCAGAAGTAGCCGAAGGCCTGTGACCTGCTTGCCTCCTGCCTGCAGTCACGTTCAGTGAGTGAAAGGAGTTTAGACTCCCAGCTTGCGGAATATTTGGGAAGCAGACCCTTGCTCTTTGACATGGGTAAGTTCAGCAGGCTGTAGGGTAGATGGCCCAAGAGTTCACAGCCAGGAAGCCTGGAATTCTCCGTGAAGCTGTAGGAGGACCAGCTGTGTCCACTTGACCTGCTGCATTTCCCTTGGCTATAGGAGCTGAGTGACCAGGCGGGGTCGGAGTTCGAGAACTCTGACGTCAGATGGGTCATCACGGTGCCCGCCATTTGGAAGCAGCCCGCCAAGCAGTTCATGAGACAAGCTGCCTATCAGGTGAGTGAGGGGACGGGGCAGGTGGTAGCCCAGGGTGCCCATGGGGGTGACTGTCACCTCACTCAGGTGTCCCCAGCCCTCATAGGCCTCCCTGGGAGGCAGGGAGGGGTCTCCCACAGGCCGGGGACATGAAACCTTCCTTTTGGGGGAAAAGAGAGGGTCTGGCCCTCCGGGGTTGGGCCCACAGGGGCTGGGCCGGGCACAATTTTCATTCTGGCTTTACATATTCTATCCTGTAGATTCCCCAGGGCTAGGATTTCAAACTGGGGTACAGGGACATTTCTCCATGGGTGAACGGAACCTCAGGAAAAGGTTTGGGCAATAATAATGTTTGAAGAAGAAAGGAACAAAGAGAAAGCCGATGGCCATGCACCAAGCACATCAGCTTGGTGTGGAGGTTGAGATCTGCACATGTACAGCTGGGACAGGAGGGAAATAGGCTGGTCTGTACGTTTCACCTCGTAGCAACACGGGAGCACACACGGTCGGGGTGGTGAGGCCTCCAGACCTGCGCGGTGCAGACACCTGGAGGGGCAGTGGCATGGCCAAGGAATGTGTCAGTCAGTGTGGCGCCATGGATAGAACATTCTAGTGCCAATGGCCAGCTCATCCCTCTTGGGTGCTGGGGGCATCCCTGGTACCGTGAACCCTCATGGCCACCAAGCCTCACACTGTCCGCAGGCCACATGTGCCACGACGGGGCTTCCCCAAGGGTTTGACTTCATGGCAAGAATGGCCGGCTGTGCTGACCTGCTGTTCTGAACCCCAGGTCCGAGATGGCTCCCTTGGGCTAATGAAAGCCCACCCTGGGGCCTTGGTCCCCTCTGTGTAATGAGAGTCCGTTTCCAGAGCCTTCAACCTGAGCTGGGTTGCGGCATGTCACCAACGTAATAGATGTTCCCTTGCGCCCTCCCCACCCCGCTCCCAGGGCACATGTCTCTGATGTTGAGTTTGTAGCCGTAGGTATCAATTGCCTTTCAAAACACCCACCGGAGCAACCCTGAGCACCAAATGCAGCAAACTGGCCTCGGGTACCTTGGTGTCACGAATTGTACTCACCGCTTGGAGCTTCACTCCAGGTGACAGGCAGAGTTCCAGGGAGAGCCATGTCTCTGCCCACCCCCGCCTCCTCCTCCCTACCTTCTCCTCTCCCCTTCCCTGCCGCAGGCTCTCTGCGCTCCCCTTCAGCGTGAGAATCTGGCTCAGTCGAGTATCTGCCAAAAATAGATTTGTTTTTATAGGGATGAAGGAAGAGGGTAAGTTCCAGAAAGAGGCAACTTCTTTAAAATGGAAGAAACCCAAATGTAGTCTCGCTGTCCGCAGAAGCCCGGGGCGCCCTGGAGCTTGTCCACAGTGTCGGCCTTCAGGCAGCACCCCAAAGACGGGATGCCGGGACATGGCTGTCTACGAAGATACAGCCAATGTTCTGAGTCTGCACAGGAAGGAGACTCAGGACTCATGGCTTTCACTCTTGCTTTCCCACAGGAAAACTACAGCAACAAACATGTGGCCCGGAAAAGGGTCAGTTCTTATTTTTAGCCTGAAACAGAACGAGGCGCAGGGACTGGGAGATGTGTCAGGGCTGCTCGAGCCTTGGGCGGGCTCTTCCAAGGACTGCCTCTTGGAGCAGTGGGGCCTGGTGGGGAGGCGCCTCATACTTCGGGTGAGGAAAAAACCAGGCAGTTGGGGGTGTGTGCCCTCTGGGGTTTGGCAAAACCAAAATGGCACCTCAGAGGGATGAACGTAACCAGCATTTATGGATGTGGGGACTTCTCTTTCTGAACTCCAGAGATGACTCTGCAGACTGGGCTGTCCTTCAGATGCTGGGCAACTTCTGATGGGTGCGGACTTTGTGAGCTTAAATTCTGGCCCTTTGTAATTCTGATTTGATACTTGTGTCCAGTTTAGTCACCAAATGGCTTTCAAGATGGCAGGGGCCATTCAATCATTCTTTGTTTACTCATTCATTTATTCAAACTCATCCATTACTCATGCATGTACTCATGTGTACTCATTCATTTATTCACTAAACAAACCCATACCGGAGACTTCTGGGTGCTGGGACATGGTTGGTGCTGGATTCGTATCCTGTGTAATCTGTGTAAGTCTCAGGTTGCTCACAGCTGAGTGGTTCACTGCAGCCTTTTGTACTTCAGGGAGAGGGGCGGAGGGGGTTATGGGGCACAACTGCTTTGCCAACTAGCTTGTGGTTATCTTTTAGCTTGTCCTCTGGAAGAGTCCCCATGACAAAATGGAAATGAAGCACAGCCAAAATTAGCATCTCTCTAGTTCTCTCTCCTCATCCTCCATTTAATTATACAGAAGAGAAATGTGTGCCTCTGATAGTTCATTTTATGTGTAAACTTGACTGGGCCAAGGGATACTGATATATCTGGTGAAACATCACTCCAAGTATTTGCTGTGAGGGTATTTTTGAATGAGATTAACATTTAAATTGACTGACTAAATAAAGCAGATTGCCCTCCCTAAGGTAGGTGGGCCTCATCCAATCAGTTGAGGGCCTGACTGGAATAAAAGGCTGAAACTCCCTAGAATAAGAGGAAATTCCTCCTGCCTGCCTGCCTCTAAACTGGAACATTGTTTTTCTCCTCCCTTTGGCCTCAAACTGAAACATTAGCTCTTCCTGGGTCTTGAGGTTGCCGGTAAGGGAATGATACCATCAGCTCTCATGGTTCCCCGGCTTACCAACTGTAGATCTTGGGACTTGTCAGTCTCCATAATGGTGTGAACCAATTCTTTATAGTAGATCTCTTTATGTGTTTACATATGTCTTACTAGTTCTGTCTCTCTGGAAAATGCTAATACAGAACCTGAGCAAAAAACCATAGTTCTTGGGTCAGCCAGCTTCTGAGATCTGAGGATACCCACCATCCCTTGCCCCCAAAGTGCTGTCCATCAACCTGGCTTCAGGAGGAAGAGCTTGAAGGATGAGGTAGGATGGAACTCCATCAGGGCAGCTGGGAAACTGGTCACATCTCCCCTGCTTGCATGCAGGAAATGGAGTCCTTTCTTCAGGCTCCTCGGTGGCCCCATGAGCCCGAGTGCATGGCACAGTCAGATGGGGGCTGATCTTTGTTCCTCCACTGGCCTGGTGGGGTTGGGGGAAGAGGCCTGGATGCAGAACAAGAGATGAGGCTCTGGGCAGCATCTCAGAAGAAACAGGCCAGGAGGGGATGGTTCCGGAGCACTTCACGGGAACAGTTTTATCTGTGAAACTCCTCTTGTGTCAAATCCTTGTTGAAAAAGTAGGTTCAGTCTCTATGTTTTATAATTCACTACTAAGAACCCCATTAGACCCTCCAGGAGCATTCACTGAACAGATCGTAGCAGGAAGAACGGCTGATCCTCTTCCGAGGCCTTCAGGAAAGACCTAGAATGGGAGACAGTTCCAACTGGGACTTGAGGGATAGTCATAGTGGACGGGGTCTAGTTGATTTTTAAAGGCATTTTGGCAAAAATGTATAACCCTCATGGATTCTGGAAACCTGTCAAATAAAAGACATTCCATTACATAGGATGATCTCATTTAACGTGGAGTTACACTTTGCACTGCTGTGGAAAGGAATCACATCGGAGAGAAAAACAACAGCCACAGTGGAAGGTTGTCATTCAGCGTTTTGGAGACAAGGGCCAGGACGTCACAGAAGGAAGGCTGGCAGGGGTACGGTGGGGGGGAGGGTTCATTCTCTCCACAGCTGCCGCCAAGCACCCACTGTGTGCCGCCCTCGGAAAGTGTAGCATCTTGCAGGAGTGGCTCGGTATGTCTGCATGATCTGGAGTTGGAGACAGAATAGGCTAAGTGCTTGGCTGGCAGGGTCCAGCGGACAGAGAGCTTGCGTGGAACAGCAGCTGCGAGGTACCAGCTTCAGAGGCAGAATTCACCAAAGCAGCAAGCGCTCCCCTGCTCTGGTGGACCCAGGCCTGATCCCGGGACACCTGACAGCTGCCAGGCTGTGGGCCTCTGCTGAGAAGGACTGCAAGTGTTTATGCAGGAAGAAAGCCTACCCTTCCAGGCACAGGGCCCTTCTGCCCAGAGATAAAGACATCTGGGTTTTTGAGCATCTGGCAGATTCTTTTGCATTTCCTCCTCCTCTTGGAGTCCAGAAGCAGCTCTGGGGCCCATCCTAGGGAGTGGGAACCTGGCAGAGCCAGCTGCCTCCTCTTGCCTCTACCCTTCAGCTCTCTGCTGTGGCCTCCATGGGAGTGCTATTGGGACATGGCCCCTCACCCTCTCTGGGGAGCAGGTTGGCGGCTGGTTCAAGCAGAGGAGTGTGGTTACTTTGTCCTGGCCTCTCACGGATCTTACCCCCCACCCCCCGCCCATGCTGGTTCAAAGTCCTCTGCACCTCCATTCCCCTTCTGCATCCTCTCCTGGGTACCATGAGGAACCCTCCGTGGAAATGGGTCAAAGCTTTTACTGTGGGGCCGAGGCCAACGCGGCTGGGGGGGGACAGATGAAACGCCTCCCTGGAGGGGCGCGGCCATGCTGTTTGGGGCATTCTGGGGCAGCCTCTGTGTCTTTCATGTCTTGAGGATGTGGAGCCTCCCGGGGGGAAGCTGGATTGTGTAAGTCACATACTGGGGACCCTTGGGCGCCTCAAGTTGTGTAGCTGTACTCCATGTTTTTCACTTCTCTGGACTTCTTGATTTGGTTTTCTGTATAAATACTTCAGAGCTGTGTTTTGTTTTTTTTTTTTTTTTTTTTTTAAAGATTTATTTATTTGAGGGGTGGGGAGGAGGAGCAGAAAGAGGGGGAAAGAGAGAATCTCAAGCAGACTCCCCGCTGAGCACAGAGCCCGATGCGGGTCTCACGACCCTGAGACCAGGACTTGGGCTGAAACCAAGAGTCAGACACAATGGACAGAGCCACGCCAGAGCCCTGATCTGTCACGTCTGCCTCAGAGTGGCTGCTCACCGTCTCGGGGAAGGTGTGGGGAGGGACGAAGCCAGTTATTATTTTCTAATGTTCACCGCCACTCCCCCCCCAACGCCAGGTCCAGGCCCCCCGGTGCTCCTCCCTGGAGGAGGGAGACTGCCTGGGGAGTGGACATCCCAGGGGGACACAGGGCAGTAGTGAGCCTTCTCCTCCCTTCCCACCGGCCCTGGGCACGGCCCCGGCGCTCTGCTCTCCTCACCCCTCCTCCCAGGCCATTTTCCCTTCTGAGCTTCGGAAGACCACCGTAAACATGTCGGCCTGGTGGTTTCTTGGCAGCTAGTTTTTCCTTCTCCCTCACCCCGTTTTCTGGAAAGCTGGACCTGTTAGCTTCTATTCTAGGAAGCCCACAAAGGTGGAAAAGTCAGTCTTGGAGAGCGGGTCCTTTAGAGGGGGGCTGCTTTTGGTTTTACTTTGGATTTCTTCTGGGATCCTGGGGCTTAAGACTCAGAAGTTTCATCTTGCCTGGCGACACTTAGGTCTGTAAGCCTTGTTCCGTCATTGGGCGCTGCAGCTGTCTTGGTGCCAAGGAAGTCTAACGTGACCCTGAGGGAGACCGGGGGAGGAGGACTTTGAGTCCCTGGGGTCGGGAGTACTGGGAGATCTTCTTCTGCATCTGGGTCAGGGGCCTGTTGGTGGGCAGCAGGCTCCCTTCCACACGGAGACCAAACCGATGGACAGAGATGCCGCCGTGTGGTCGGCTAACGGCGGAGGGCGCAGAGCAGTAAGGAAGCAGTTTTCCTGCCGACGGTGTGGGCTTTGTGAAGTCGGTCTTCCAGAAGGGCTTCGACTGCTTGGGAGGCATCTGCTGTCGGCAGCGGGGAGAGCGAAGTCACCTGCCTGCCAGTGGTTTCTCATTAAGACACAGTTAACTGGTTCATTTGGGGCATGGTTGTTGCAGAAAATTGATGCACGCACTTAGAGGCGACGTACCATCTGTGCTGTCCCGGTAACTGGGTACAGAGATTCTACCTTGAAACCAGCAGAAGGAGGATCCTTAGGGACACCCCGGGAGTTTCGTCCAAGTCGAAAGGCCTGGGTCCCACCCTGGTAGCTGGAGTCAATGAAAGCAGGAGAACAAAGAACCAATTAAAGAGCTGGTCTGCGAGGTTAAGACTGGGTCTGGGCTCGCTCAGCCCCATCCACTTGCCACATACATGCACTGGAGCCTAAGACTGTCCGAGTTTCAGCCCTGAGAGCCCATGTTCCAGGAATCCCGGGACTGTTGGTCACCCTACTTCTCTAAGCCTGGCTTTCTTTCTCCATAAAGTGAAGGAGTTGAGTAAAAGGCCAAGAAGGGCCTTTGCATTTCTAATACTCTAACCGGAACCCTCCCGCTCCCTTGTCCAACAACAGAACCTTCTAAGCCCCTTCCATCTGTGACTCTAGGCTAGCTCCTTCTGGGCAGAGGTCACCGTGCACGTGTGACATTAGGCAGACGGTTCACCCCCAGTCTACAAGCTGAGTCCACTAGCCCTTGTAGAATCGAGTCTCCTCCAAAGTGGGTGAGGTCCGAGGGCAGCACCCCGAGGTTCCCTAGGGAGCAGCAACAGAGACCGCAAACACAGTGGTGAGACACAGCATGTCTCTGTCCCGTCATGCTGGTGACCTGGAAACCCTTGAGGCTTGAATGGCTTCAGGGAGTGAGGCCTCGTGCTTCAGTTCAAGGCCATGGGAGGTGGGCAGGGACCTGGCAGAGGCCACGCCAGGCTTGTGTCTCCGAGCGCCCTCTGTGGGGCGGTCCTGGAGTGTCCTGGCCAACTCCCATCACAGGGATTGTGATTAGAACAAGCCAGATGTCAGAGCAGAAGTGTGTCTGCCATTAAAAGGGTAACAGCTTTGAATAAAATAACTGCCAGCTGCCTTCTGACCCATATTCTAGAAAGTGTGAGACTGTGTAATTCCAAGAGGGCTTTCTCCAGAGTCCGGGGCCCTCCTTGGTGTGCTGGAGGCACACTGGATTCCCAGACAGCCGAAGCCGATGCTTGTGTAGCTGAGGTCCAGCGATGGCCCATTGGCTTTGCAGGCCACCAAAGACGGGGTCTGCCCTTAGAGCCTTTGGCCCATTGTAACCAGAAAGAGACCACCTGATAGTTTTCAGAGTTTGGGGGCATCTCCCCCTTCATGCTGCTCAGTTCTGGGCTCAGGAAGTCCCAAATGAAAGAGGCCCAGGGCCCAGAGCCCTGCGTTTCCCAAAGGCACCCATACATTTTCTTTGCTCCTCCACCACGTTGGGGACCCAGGCTGGGGCCCAGCACCCTGTCACCCCGAGTGTAAGCCCTGCAGGGGAATTTCCCAGACAAACAGACTCTGAGTGTCCCTTCCTGGAGGGCGTCAGTCAGCGCAAGGTGTGTGAGTGTCCTCAGAGTGGTCCCGCCTCTGTCTTCCAGGCAGGCCTGGCCTCCCCGGAGAACGCGGAGCAGCTCATCATCGCCCTGGAGCCCGAGGCGGCCTCCATCTACTGCCGGAAGCTGCGGCTGCACCAGATGATCGAGCTGAGCAGCAAGGCCGCGGTCAACGGGTACAGCTCCGGCGACACAGTGGGAGCTGGGTTTGCACAGGGTACCTCTGCTCTCTCTCTCCCCTCCCGGCTCGCTCCCCTCCTGCCCCTGCATGGTTCTTGGCCCTGATTACCGAAAGGCCCTTAGCACAGTAATGAAGAATCAAGATGCTCCCGGACAGGTCAGCTCTAAGCACCTGTGTGCTGGCCCCCTGACCCAGCCTCCCCAGGGCACCCTCCGAAGCTCTGCGGTAGTTCCCCGGGGTCCTCACCTGCGCCTCTGGCAGGGGGAGGTGCTTGTCTCTAAGCACCTGGGGGTGGCCGCAGAGAGCAGCTCTTGAACTTACATGTCACTAGGCTCTTAATTTTTCTTGTTTATTAACGGATTCTTAATTGAATCCCACTTGCCCGTTATTAATTCCTCCATTAAGACTGTTGATTTACGGTTGACTCACTCATTAGGGCCGCATCGTGTATGATGAGCTCATTCTGGGTCTTAGCCATGAACCCGGCAGAGGTGAAAACACAGCTGATCAGAGCCGAGTCTTCCTGACCTGGCTGATGTGCATTTAGCTGCGAGAGGGGCACCGCCTGGGGGCTGGGATGCGAACTTCTCTTTAATACTTACCTGTGTGCAAGCTGGTCGCAGCGTTGGTCCGCAGATCTGACACCCTATGTCAGGGACAGAGCCACCAGCATGAGCGAGCACAGGCACTGAGAGGAGTGCTGTGGGTGCTGTTGCCGAAAGCCACCCATCCCGTGCCCATCCCATGCTCTCCCCCCATCCTGGAAGGCCCAGAGGAGGCGAGGGGGAGAGCATTAGCGAGAACTGCCGCCCCTGCTCCCCTCAACCCCCCAGCCTGGGTCCAAGTTCTCCTTGGTCCCAACACCTGAGGCCCGTCTCTGCTCCGCCCATGGCGCGGGGCCCTGGCTCCCCCTTCGCAAGGCCCTGCAACCTCTCCTCCAGAATTCTCCTCTTGCTCTCCACGCGGTCACTCTGGTGCCCCAGGCTGCGGGGGAGAGAGTGTGTGTGTGTGTGTGTGTGTGTGTGTGTGTGTGTAAATTCTAGCACCTCCCACCGGACTCTCCTGCAGCCAATGGGAGCCGCTGCCCTTCCACTGAGGGCGTGGTTTTGCCTTTTTTATTTTTGGCCATGCTTGGCCTGCCCCAAAGCAGGCAGAGGCTAGCCTTCCTGCCAACTAAATCAAAGGTATTAACATTTTAAATACTCATGATGACATTTATTTACATTTTAATCAGAAAAGAGACTCAGGACTGACTGGGCTTTCCTGCCTTGCATGTGAGCTGATACTGGTTCTCTCTCTCTCTCTCTCTCTCTCTCACACACACACACACACACACTCACTCACACTCAGGTTGGAATTAGCTAATTGTAGCACAGCTCTTCATTTGTCCCAAGTGTAACACTCACGTTTGAAGGGGAAACTGTTTTCGAAAGCTAGCCTTCCCCAAGAGCTCAGTGTGGGGGTTCCTTTCCTTTAACTTTATTATTATTATTATTATGTTTAAAGATTTTATTTATTTATTGGACAGACAGAGATCACAAGTAGGCAGAGAGGCAGGCAGAGAGAAAGGGGGGAAAGCAGGCTCCCTGCTGAGCAGAGAGCCCGATGCGGGGCTCGATCCCAGGACCCTGGGATCATGACCTGAGCCGAAGGCAGAGGCTTTAACCCACTGAGCCACCCAGGCGCCCCTCTTTCCTTTAACTTATCCAGTCCACCTGCACACTGCTCCACGTCTGTGTCCTGTGCCTTGTGGAATTTGCTCTGGTCTTGTGCTCAGAAGGTCTCTTGGGTTTTTGAAATGCTCGCACTGCTGGCCGCCACCCCTCAGAGGGGCAGAGAAGTAGGAGTTCCGGCTCAGCCTTGTCTTGTAGTTATGGCCCGTCTCCCGGAAGGAGGGGGAGCTGCCTGGGGAGGCCTGGCAGAGCCCCTAACCAGAAGTCCCCTGGATGGCGTTGGGGCCCCGAGTGCCCCCTCCTCACTGTTCTCTGCCCTCTGCTGCTTCTCCATGATGGACGCCCAGTGGACACTCCTGAGGGGACTGGGGCTGGCCCTCTGCCCCCAGCACCACGGAGTTGCTCTCCACATTACTTTGCACCAAAAGGATTTCATAAGATCAGTAAAGGATCTGTGTTGTTTTGTTTTGTTTTTTATAATCTCGGGCTTAATTTGCCAGAAAACATGATTTTTGGTTGTTTTGTTTTGAGAGGTCAGAATATATTTATTAGTCTGGCTTGGCCATTTTTTAGTAAAAGACATCTAGATTATTTTAGCAAACCAAATGCTCACTGTGAGGTCTGCAGTAGAAGTTCATCCGGAACCAGTGCTGGGAACGGGAGAGAAGCCCTAAATTTGAGGATCCCTCCCAGGCTGGCAGAGACGCGAACCAGGATGACCTCACCACTGGACATCAGGGCCCGAAGGACTTCAGAGCTGACTGGCTCTCAGCATCCCAATCCCCAGAGAAGATGCAGTTTTGCAAACACGGTGCTCCTTGCTAGAAGAGGCTAGAGGGTCAAGGATCCTTAATTGGATAACCAGCCACAGACTGATTTGTAGGACAGTTCAAAGTCAGCAGCACCAGTTTAGGGACTAGAAAAATTGGTGGTGGGGGCGCGGGCAAGATTGTGGGATGGGGTTGCAGAGCAGTGGACAGAGCCTTTATCTGTAAAATTGGGGGTTGCTCTCAATTGTTCATTGTAGTGAACGTTTGTTGGGTACTGGCTCTCAGACTTGGTGTTTTGCCTTCCTTATCACCTACTGTGTGTGCCTGGCGTCGCACAGTGCTGAGACGAAATCAGAGAATTAGGCCCTGCTCTGCCTATGAGGAACTTAGGTCAAGTGTTATTTATTTATTTTTTTAAGATTTTATTTATTTATTTGACAGTCAGAGATCACATGTAGGCAGAGAGGCAGGCAGAGAGAGAGAGATGGAGAAGCAGGCTCCCTGCTGAGCAGAGAGCCCGATGTGGGGCTCCATCCCAGGACCCGGAGATCATGACCGGAGCCGAAGGCAGAGGCTTTAACCCACTGAGCCACCCAGGAGCCCCTCAAGTGTTATTATCCCCATTTTATGGATGTGGAAACTGAGCCCCGCTTAATCAAATTAATCACTTAATCAAATTAAGTGATTTGTCCCAACTGGGCACCTTAGCTGTGCCCCGATGATTTCCAGATACCCTCTCAGAGCACCTTGCTCATCTCTTAGCATTCGTGTTCTGCTTTTTTCACTGTAAATTGTTGAATCTCAAAGGCATGACGGTACACTGTCCCAGGGTGGACTTGGAGCTGCGAGACAGGGTGATGGGAACTGTAAACCCCTTAACCTCGTCTGACCAGGTTTCCTCCTCTAAACAGAAGGATGATGATTTGTGCCCTGTCTGCCTCCCAGGGCTGAGGTGGCCTGTGAGAGATGCAGTCACCCCATGCAAAGCGTCACAGCCACTAAGTGGCCTGAGCCACAGCCCTGTGGTTCCCCAGAGTTAGGAAAAAGGCCGCCAGGGCTTTGCTGGGTTCAGAGGGTCCGCCCTCTGGCTGAAGCGCCACCTTGCGGCTGAAGAGCAAACTGCCTGCGCCGGGGTCGGGAAATGGCTCCAGTCCCCTTTATCCAGGATCCAGATTAGGAAAACATACCCGACATTCCTTGCATCAGACAGAGTTCCTTGAGGTGAAGCTGTTTAACCAAGTGCACTGCTAGCTACTTGGCAGACAAGTACCTCCCTGGGACACCAAAGCCAGGAATCTGGTCGAATTATTAACCCCTTCCCCTCAAACAGTGTCCGGGGAGGAAGGGCTTCTTTGCCAAGGCAGCTGCCATGCAATGGATAGATGGAGGCTGGTGGAAATGGTCTGGCTTTGTGTTACCCGATGTCATATTTATGTAACCATTTTGGTCAAGTATTGCTAAATGTTCTGTCCTTAACCCTTCTCATGCTGTTGCCTCCACTGGCGGCTGATGACTGCCTGCTTTTTCATGCTTTCTTACCCGTCCTTTTCTTTTTGTCGGCCACTAGCTAAGGAACACATACGGCGTAATCGGCAGAGTCGGACCTTTTTGGTGGAGAATGTCATAGGAGAAATCTGGTCGGAGCTGGAGGAAGGTAGCGTCCTTGAATATCCTTTGCCCTTTGCTGGATTTGTTCTGTGTGCTGCCAGCAAAAATGTATTCCTGTTGGTTCCTTTGGCACTTGGGGAAAATGTTTGGAAGCAGGTGGTTTTAAAGACCACCTGCCCAAGGAGAGCTCTTTTGGAGCTATAATTCTGCATGTTATAAAACCATACAGACTCTTTAGAAGCGAAGTGGGAATTGGAATTGTCCAGCTCCGGATTAAGTCTTGTGTTAAACAGGAGGTCATTTTATGGTGTTATAACCTTGGCAGGGAGTTGTGTGCTTGTACATGCCAGGGATGCAGCGGCATGTGGCAGGAATGCTTCTGTCTTAAAGATCCCCTCATCCAGGTTCTTTATCGTCCCTGGTAACCGGCACTCCTGGGCAGACATCACTGCATTCTCTTCAGTCACACGCAACTTTGCTGTGCAGCTAATGTGCAAAGCCGTCGTGCTCCTGAGAAGTGTTGATGGGTGTTGGGCTGGGAATACCAAGATGGGGCTGACAAGCGGTCTGTGTAAAGGATGGCTGTCTTTGTCCCAGGCGACAAGTATGTGGTCGTGGACAGTGGCGGGGGCACCGTAGACCTGACCGTCCATCAGATACGGTTACCGGAGGGACACCTGAAAGAACTATATAAAGCAACAGGTGAGCCCCGGCATGGCTGATTTTCTCATTCCTGACAATTCTCTCATGTCAGATTTCTCTTGGTACTTCCTTCTCTTGGTTTGCTCCCGGCACGTGGGGTTCTAGGCCGAGAGGGTTCCTGTGTGGAACTGAGGAGCAAAACACAGTTAAACGTTCTCTAAAACACAAACCACCATAACTTGGGTTTTGGCATAAAATTCCTAGACACGGGAATTTTTTTTCTGAAAGTTCTGGAAGGATCTGATGGTCCCCTGATTGTCACCTGTGATTTCAAGCTATGATTAAGCTTTCTAGGGAGGTCGTGGGATACCTGATCTTGGATCAAAGTTGCCAAAGCAAGGCACAGGCTCTCTCCCTCAGTGGCGGAGGGCGGGGGGGGGGGATGAGTCATTAACAGATCTGGGGATCTAGGTGGGCCTACTGATTTTCAGTCCTTGTCTTAGATTTCTTTGGCGTTAATACTGTGATGCTCCTACTTAGTTATATGTATCCATTTTATTTAACATGAAGTAGTATTATGGGGCTCCCGACTGGCTCAGTCGGTAGAGCATGCGACTCTCCAGCTTGGGGTTCAACCCGTGTTGGGTATAGAGAGGACTTAAAAATAAAATCTTTAAAAAATAAAATAAAATGTAATGGCTTTTGAACAGCTTGTTGACAGGTAATTCTGTAGGAAAAAGTTTCTCCACCTGGTAGGAAAAGAACCCAAGGGTTTTAAAGCAGAAGTAAAAATTCAGAGCTGCAGTCTGTTGGCGAACTGGGTCTACGTCGCACTACTTGGAGTTTCCGAGAAGAACACAGGGTACGCAGTTGCCCAGAGTTTGGATTCAGTCTGGCAGTTTCTAACATGGGGGGCTCTCCTTTTGTTCCTGACCCAGGTGGACCCTATGGATCCTTAGGAGTAGATTATGAGTTTGAAAAACTTCTGTGTAAAATATTCGGAGAGGATTTTATCGAACAATTCAAAATCAAGCGTCCGGCGGCCTGGGTTGACCTAATGATTGCATTTGAGTCTCGTAAAAGGGCAGCTGCCCCAGACCGAACTAACCCACTGAACATCACCCTGCCCTTCTCCTTCATCGACTACTACAAGAAGTTCCGAGGGCACAGCGTGGAGCACGCCTTGAGGAAGAGCAAGTGAGTTGGACTCACCAATGGCTTAAGCCATTCTAGAGGGTGGGTGGTGTTGATGGGAGGGAAGAAGCGGGGTGGGGGGGGTGTAGACTCTGCCTTCCAGTCCTAAGAGAAGCTGTTTGACCTAGGGCAAGTGACTCAGCTTCTCTGTTCTTAAGTTTTGCATCTGGAAAACGGAGATGATGGTTCCACTTACCTCGAAGGTTTGTCGTGAGGATGAAGTGAATTCATACCTTAGGCACTTAGCACAATGCCTGGGACCTGGAGAGTACTGTGTGTGTGTGTCAGCTTTTATTAGGTACTAATAATTAAGTTTTGTGAAAGCAGGGAATTTTGTGGGTTCTGGTCCCTGCTGTATCCCCAGTATCTGCACCAGAATCTGGTACAGACATAGCAGGTTCTCCGTAAATTTTTGTTGAACGAATCCCGTGGGATTCCGGGTTTCCTGTTACTCTGAGTCCCTTGGCTGCAGGCAAGTGTTTGTCGTTCAGCTTGTTGCAAAAATGAACATTTGGAAGCTGTTTTAAAGCTGAATTACAAAATTAATAGACAAAAATTGTAAGTTTCTCAAAGTCTTTTTAGAGTGAAAAATTTCAAACATTTCTTGTGCAAAATGAGCCTTCATGATTCAGCTTCAACAGCTGTCAGTTTCCAGCTAACCTAAATCCTTGTGTACGCATTTTTTTTTTTTTAAAGATTTTATTTATTTATTTGACAGACAGAGATCACAAGTAGGCAGAGAGGCAGGCAGAGAGAGAGAGAGAGAGAGGAGGAAGCAGGCTCTCCACGGAGCAGACAGCCCAATGCGGGGCTCGATCTCAGGACCCTGGGATCATGACCTGAGCTGAAGGCAGAGGCTTTAACCCACTGAGCCACCCAGGCGCCCCTTGTGTACGCATTTTAAAGCAAATCTGACCATCATCTAACCCATAAATATGTCGGAACGTATCTCTAAGGGAGGTAATGTTAAAATCATAGCCCTGACACTATTATCATGATCACACTTAAAACAAGCCATTCTTCTATATCCTCAAATACCCAGTTAACATTAAAATTTCTCCCATTGTCTTCTAATTTTCTTCAGTTTGCGTTAATATCCAAAAGATGGCTATACATAGCAATTCTCTGATATGCCCTTCACTCCCTTTAATATGGAGGTTCCCCCTCTTGTTTTTTCCTGATGGTTTATTAAGTGATAAAGCTGATTGTCCCATAGTGTTTCCTCCAGTCGGGGGTTTTTGCTCAGTGCACGCCCACATCACATGTTTGGCCTCCTGGTATTTTTTTTTTTTTTAATTTTTTAAATTAATTAATTAATTAATTTATTTATTTATTACAAATTGGCAGGTTGAGCTGGAGATTTGGTCAGACTCAAGTTTGCTCAGTGGTTTTGCTTGCCCTGACTTTCACATAGGAAAGACAAGATATAGGCTTGGTTCTTTCCTTTCATTTATAAATTTTTTGTTAAAAAATACTGGGTTGATTTCCTACCATTCTCCTGAGTGACAAATGCATTTTCTTTTTTGTGTGGGGACACAAGCGGAGTAGCGTTAAGATTTCATGGATTTAGGCATAGTTGATGTATATGAAACTAGGGCAGTTTTATCCCAATGGATAGTCAGAATGCCCCATCTTGGCCAGTAGGAGCCCTTCAAGTTGGCTTCTGTGTCCCATTGATTCAATGTGTTGGTCTTCTGGTCTTCTGGTCGGACTTCCAGTTAGAAAAGACGCTCCTGGCTCATCTTGTATATTCCGCATCCCAGACCGGCAATCGGCCATTTCTCTAAGAAGCCTGGGTTCTGTTTAAAAGAGACAAAGCTGATGTGATTTTAGGTCTTCTTGCCCTTGGAGCAGGGTCCTGGCCAGACTCATACTATGCTCATGTTCTCTCTGTCCACCAGCCACCCCCACAGAGGCCCGTCTCTGTGCACCTAGACTGGGTATTGTTCAAGTTGAATCTCAAGTCTGCTCCCATAGTTCTGGGGCCTGTCAGCTCTCCTTCGGGGAAGACTGGCCACAACCAGCCACCGGCTCATTCTACACCATCCCACACTGTCCTACGGCCGAGGCCACAGGAAGGCTGCCTGGTCAGGGAGCCCGGCAGCGTCTCGACTGTGATTCTAGGAAGCAGCTGATGCATGCTTTGCTTTACGGACAGAGACCCCATTCTCTTGGCCTCTTTGAACTTGAGAAAGGGCTGGTATGTGCTGTAACAAACAGTCTCTGGCATTTCTTTAGTGCCAGAAAGTTTCCAAAGTGTTTTCACAGATGTGGCATTGAACTTCATCTTCACAACAACCCCTGTGAGGGGGGGTAAGACAAGTTGTATTACCCTTGATTTCCAGACCAGAGACTAGGGCTCAGAGCAAAGGCAACCCAACTTGCCCCCAAAGTCCCATAACCTCTGGGTGGCGGAGGCCGTCCTGGAGCCCAGCGATCCTGACTCCCAGTCCAGTGCTCTTTCTGTTCCATGGCATTGCTTTGGATGTTCTGCGCCTTTGACGGAGAAGGGAGCATCCCGGTAGGCTTGGGCTCATCACTGTCATGGGACAGGTGCCTGCGGGGCTGAAGGGAATGGACCTGAGCCCCAGGCTCATGGTCTCATGCAGCACAGTGGACGCACCCCATGAGCCTTTAATGGACTCGAATCGGACTATTGCTCAATTAAAACGTGTTGTCATTCAAACGAGAAAGACCCCTTTCATTCTTTCCCTATCTTTTGCACTGGACTTTGGCTTCCACCACCCCAAGGGACATGGAAGAGGCTGAGTCTTAGCTTTTGCGCAACTAAGGGTCCAGGTTCTGGCAGTTGAGGATATTTCCGGGGACTTTGGAGCCTTTCTGCTCCCTCTAGTGTGACAGCTCTTCTGACAGGGCCTGTCTCTGTGCACCTAGACTGGGTATCGTTCACGCACTCACTGCTTATTTCTGTCTGTGCCACACCCCCGCAGTGTGGATTTTGTGAAGTGGTCCTCACAAGGGATGCTGAGGATGAGTCCAGATGCCATGAACGCTCTTTTTAAGCCAACCATTGACAGCATCATTGAGCATCTCCGTAAGTATCAGCCAGTGCTCGGCCACTCAATGGGGCAGACCCAGGAAGGGGGACGGACTTTTCTAGCATCACTAGCTAGTGTGTGTGAAGTCAGGTTGGCAGGGGCTCTGGGACTGCGAGGCACAGGTTGGGGCCTGGGCAGGAGCAGACGGGGCCTGGGTATGTGTGTGGGAGCCTGGAGACAGGCTTTCCAGATGCTTCTCCGCAGGCACTATAAAGCAGCCCAGAGCCTGTCTTCACCTTGGCCTTGAGTTTGACTTCAAAAGTCAGGGTGCTGGGAGCTCAGCAGCATTATTCTCCTGGAGTGACAGGGCCTAGGGAATGGATTGTCTTTGCTTGGTCGGGATGCCTTAGGATCTGTAATCTTTGCTGGGGAGGAGGACCAGTCATGTGGGCATGGAAAGGTCTCCCACAAGGGGGCAAACATTCTGGCCCTGTGGTCACTGTTTTACCTCCATGGCCCTCTCTTGGGGACACGCAGGAGACTCACTGGGGACCTTTTTAAATATCCCAGCGCCCCCTCCACTTCCTACCCCACACCTACCAAATCAAACCCCTTTGAAAACCAAAGGATGATTTTTAGAACACCCTTCCATGACTGCCTTCAGAGGACCCCAGGCGGGGAGAATGTTGGGAGTCTTCATCGATGCCTAAAAAACCGTCACTATCTCGCCATAAAAATGAGTTTCTACTTATCAGCAGCTTTGGTTGTTATTCCTGAACGTCCTGGTGTGCAAACCCCAGACCAGCTCTACAAAGCTTCAGTCCCATCAGCTCAGCCATATCTGTCCCGGGGGGGGGGGGGGGGGGGGGGGGGGGGGGGGTGTTTTGCCCCCCCCGCCGGGGGGCCCCCCGGCCCCCGCCGGCGCGGCGGGGGGGCGTGG
>NC_081560.1:178278045-178279541 GCF_022355385.1 Mustela nigripes | reverse complement strand
GGGGGCAGGGGGTTGGTCTATTTCCGCCCCATTCATGGGGCCACCAGTCCCCCTAGCCAGCTGGCTTTGGGTGCCAGAACGTTGTCCCTCTTCGTTTTCAGGGGACCTGTTTCAGAAGCCCGAGGTGTCCACGGTCAAGTTCCTCTTCCTGGTGGGAGGCTTTGCTGAGGCGCCCCTCCTGCAGCAGGCGGTGCAGGCCGCCTTCGGCGACAAGTGCCGCATCATCATCCCTCAGGACGTGGGCCTCACCATCCTCAAGGGCGCCGTCCTCTTCGGCCTGGACCCCGCCGTCATCAAGGTGCGCCGGTCGCCGCTCACCTACGGGGTGGGCGTGCTGAACCGCTACGTGGAGGGCAAGCACCCGCCCGAGAAGCTGCTGGTGAAGGACGGCACTCGCTGGTGCACCGACGTCTTCGATAAGTTCATCTCCGCCGACCAGTCGGTGGCCCTGGGGGAGCTGGTCAAACGGAGCTACACCCCGGCCAAGCCCTCGCAGCTGGTCATCGTCATCAACATCTACAGCTCCGAGCACGACGACGTGAGCTTCATCACCGACCCGGGGGTGAAGAAGTGCGGCACCCTCCGCCTGGACCTCACGGGGACCAGCGGCGCCGCCGTGCCTGCCCGGAGGGAGATCCAGACCCTCATGCAGTTCGGGGACACAGAGATCAAGGCCACGGCTGTGGATATAGCCACCTCGAAGAGCGTCAAGGTTGGGATTGACTTCTTAAATTACTAACAGGTGCGCCCCACCCCGCTGCCTGCCCTCCCTGGGACTCCGTTCCCCTGCATCCGCTGACCTCAACCCTGACTGTTCTTTCTCTGTCCTTGACCCTCAGCATTGCCCACCTGAATTTCAGCAGGGAAGATGGGAACCACGAGGGCTAAAAAATGATTAGGGATTTTTGAGGGCACACTGGAGTCAGAAAAAGCTGTCGGAAATGGAGCTTGAGGTTTGGGAATAAGAATTCTGAGGATCCTGGGGGAGCAGCTGGTTTCCATAGGTGCCCAGTGGTGAATGGTGAAACATCCGCCCGACGCAGGGGTGCAGCCCGTTTCTGTAGCAGTCACCCAGCTTGCTTTGAACGGATCTCTGTTAGGGTGGCCTCGTCTATTTGAGACTTTCTACGTGTTTTGGATGGCAGTCAGTATAAAATGCGGTCCATCTGCAGTTCATTTCTTTTTGTCCTCCTGTGATGGAAAGCGAGGACTCAGTGGGAGCTGGGAGCCTGCTTACCCGGCGGCAGAGGCCTGCGCACGCTGGGCACTATTTTAGATTCTCATAATTTCCATTCTGAATAGGTTCAGGGAGGAGTTAAATATCGCCTGAGCTCATCTACGAGGATTCGAGTGAGTGGGAGAGCTGACACGTTCCCTTTTCGGCAGGTGAACGCTTGCTTGGAGGGAAACGGAATTTAGGTGCTGCTGATTTATCCCAGATCATCTGCTGTGGCATTGTTCCCCGAGCCGGATCCTGATTTCTGAATCCATAAGTA